>NC_047519.1:7537795-7837795 GCF_902827115.2 Pseudochaenichthys georgianus | reverse complement strand
ACCACCAATATCGGCCACGGGTTAGACGAAGATGGACCTGCACCTGTACTAAACATGTCGGCTATTTTGACACAAGCGGCAGCATCAGCACGAAGGGCCTGCTTTTTTCTTGCCCGCAATTTTCTGCTTTTCATTTGGCCTTCGCCTTCGCCATTTCTAACTCGAACTTCTTTCTTTTCTCGAAAAAAAAGGCAGTTTGGCTTCAACGGCCAGCTCACCTCCTGGGGGCGTGATTTAATTATGCACACCGAGCGGCCAAAGGGGGAGGTGATTAAAGATTTGATTGGGCCGGCCCAGTGTCAATTACTAAAAACATTTAAACAGAGGGCCAATCTACCCGTCTTATGGGCCGGGACTTCATAAAAAATGACGTGTCGGCCCAAAAGGCACGTCGGCCCACCGGGAAAATGCCCGGTATGCCAGATGGCCAGTCCAGCCCTGTTAGTAAGGCTAAAGAGCTACCGCAGGCTGATGTGTTTTAACCACACACACACGCGATTTAAACGCAGACTTTTGTTCCTCCATGTTTCGTTGTTATTGTTTCACTGAGCGGACCCGCGATTTTTTTTCAAACGCTTTTTTGGCCCATCTGCGGCGGTAATAGGTTTTGTGCGCTGTGATGATTCGGCTGTACCTTTAGTAATGAATATTAAATGTTGTGAGGAAATCTTTCCACCATAATTCCAATAAGTAATCCAAAATGTATTCACTTCAGGTTTACGAAAGTAACTGTAATCAGATTACTCGTTTTTCAAACGTAACGCGAGCTGAATACAGTTACTTGATTTTTGTATTCTGATTACGTAACGCCGTTACATGTATTCCGTTACAACCCAACCCTGGCAACATCACAGGTTCCTCCTCCTCCATGTCAAAAACAAGCTTAAAGCTTGACTCACGTTCAGAGTTCTCTTCATCATAGTTGAATCTTCAAAACTCTAAATCTATCTAACTATATTTAAATTCTCAATGTTTGTCTGTCACTTTACTTCAATCGCAGTCTCCCGCAGCCTCTCTTCGTCTCCCGCCGCCTGTCTTCGTATATCTTCGTCTCTCTCCATTTCCCGCCGTCTCTCTTCGGTTCCCGCCGTCCCTCTTCGTCCCTCTTCGTCTCGTTTCGTATCACTCCGTTTACCTGATTACCTCACCCCCTCCTGGTAAATACATCCTGTTGAGCAGAATCTACAGTTTCCAGTATTTTCCGTTTCGTAAAATGATAAAATACGGCGAAGATCTTAAAATATGTGCTTCCATTATTCATACTTCTGAAATATATCTGTATTAACTTTATATCATCGTATGTCCATGTTTATTGGGTCTTTTTGCATGAAACAAAGACTGGCATATAGTTTCAAGCCAGTACTTTCGACAGAAATACACATATACATCCTGTTGAGCAGGATCTACAGTTTCCAGTATTTTCCGTTTCGTAAAATGATCAAATACGGCGAAGATATTCAAATATGTGCTTCCATTTTTCATACTTTTGAAATGTATTAACTTTATATCACCGTATCTCCGTGTTTTCTGGGTCTTTTGCATGAAACAAAGACTGGGATATAGTTTCAAGCCAGTACTTTCGACAGAAACACACGGCAATGTTGTCCGGACTGTTGTTTTTATGCTGCAACGGCTTGAACAGGTCATGTGATCTGATCACGTCGGCGTGACGGTCGACTCCAAAGGGTTAATATTAAATACATATAAGTATTTTTACAACTTGTATTTAGAAATACTCTGTTGTAATTATTGATGCATACATGTGTTCATCCATTCAATGTGGCATCTGCTATAATGGGGTTAATGTATGATATTACTTAATAATACAATACATTATAATATATGATATGATAATTACAATTTAGTTTTATTCATTTCTTATTTCATAGTTTCTCATTATTATTATTTGTATCGCTCATCTTATTTTTGATTTTATTCATCTGTGCGAATCTAGTGCTGTCCTGTTTTCACTCTCACCCTGTTGCTGTTTGAACTACTGAAATTTCCCCACGGGATTAATAAAGGTCCATCTTATCTTATCTTAATGTATAAGTTGATTTACTTCAATCTACTGTACTGTGTAAAACACCCCAACCACTATTACAAGAAATATACTGCATAAAACAAACTATATACTTTATTTGATCTAAAATATGATGTGTTTTCTTTATAGTAGCTTGTGAAAACCATACAGTAACAAATAAGTGGATTAAATGCTACAGTATTCAGCAAACACAACTGCAGAGCTGCAAACATTGAAACAGACTAAGTTCTACACCACCCAGGTGTCTTTGTGTATTTTGTGAATGAAGCGCCATCTCATGGTTAAATCCTGTAATCCTGTAATAATGGGGAAATTGGGCAACGCCTCTAGCAATTTGGGCAACAACCCCCAGCCACTGGCATCCGCTGGGCTTTTGACTGGGACACACCCATTTGAGTCTGATCTGGAGTGCTCCATCTGTAATCTTACTGGTGTGTTTTTGTCGTTCTCTACATAGGTTACGTACCAGTTGAAGATCCTCACCACAGCACTGTTTTCTGTCTCCATGCTTGGGGGAAGAGGTTAGGATTGTACCAGTGGGCTCTCCCTACTGTTCCTCATGGCTGGAAGTCACTCTAGTGCAGGTACCAGCGGCACCCAAGTCCCTGAGCAATTTGAGAAAACACGGGTTTTTTCTGCTTATCTGCTTCATTAACATGGAATATGTCTTAATAGACTCCTTAGATGTTTAAGTCATAAGTGAGTTTATAACACATGTAAAGCACTCCTCTCTGTCCTCCCCTTCCTCAGTGGCCCACAGAGTCTGAAGTGGACTCTGAGCAGGCGGTCCTGTCTGGCAGGCTCACAGTTTGTGGGGCTGATGGCTGTGCTCACGGCCTGTTTGTCCAGTGGCTTTGCTGAGTTTACTTTGAGAAAATCCTAAAGGAGACTAAGCAGAGTGTGTGGGTCCGAAACATACAGCTGGGTGAGTGACCAAAGGCCTCCGTATGTTTTGGGACTTATATGTGTGAGAAAACGTACATTACATTTAATCAGCTGATGCTATGCGTATGCATTTAATTGTATACAAGTCAGAAGGTGCAAGAATCAAGCAAGTACATTATCTTCATGAAAATATGTTGATTTACTTCAAGTGCTACATGTATAGTGTTATGACCCGGCTCAAAAGGCCACAACAAAAGGAGACACACCATGTTGACGGTTAACAAATATGTTTATTTAGGACAAACAAATCAAATTAAGTCAAAACCAGTAAAGTATGAGGTGTGGATGTCAGTGGTATCAGTAATGTAATGCAGGGTGAGGACATGTATGTGTGTGAGAGTGTTGAAGTACACCAAGTAAAGCAACTGAAGAAACTCATAGTATACTCAACCAAACCAGAGTGCCTGCAGGGAAAAGCAGAGAGCACAGACAGGAGTAGAGAGGCTTTAAAATAGCTGCAGAGCACCAGACCCAGGTGCCCTGAGTTACTGCAATCAGTGCATCAATGCAGCCAATGCAGCACAGACAGAACAGCCACACCCTCTCTACTGATGGACCCACAGGGGCATCACAAAGACAAAAAGAGACAGAGAGGGGTTGTTTATTTGGAAGAAAGTGTTTCACTTTTGGAGCCAGGACATCTTCCAACAAGCCAAATCTGGGACAAGAGTACGTTTGTGTGGGACAATGTGGGACAAGGTACTGCAACGCTGAAAGGGCATTTTCAATTTCTATATAATCTCCATATAAACGCGATTGAATAAAACGGTCTACTGAAAACCATTAGTTTAGAAATTAAGTCCTAAGTGTGTCGCTTCAAATCATATTACCTCCATGCAAGATTGCAAAGAAAAACTCCATGGGATTTGCCTACGACTGGCTTCACACATGATTAAATCCTTTTCTTTTAATAGTTTCCATCATACTCCGCTAAAAAGTGCATGGTGCAGTGGTAGCTTGTACTGCTTTGTTCCAGTAGGGCGTGACATGCCTGGAAAAACTCAACGTTGATTCTAATTAAATGTATTATGTCAACAAATTTCACATAACTGTATTAGGTTAGTTGAAAGCAATAATATAAAGTTGAACCTTAAATAAAACAAGGTTAAACTTTAACTCTACATTAGTTGAGGTCAACGTTTCAGTTTTCTCAGTGTAGGTAGTGAGACTGGTGACAGGTTGGCGAGCCCTTGTGTGAGCTGCTTGGTTGACATCTGACTGCAGGCAATGGTCCCTCTCTTGATTTCTACACCGCCATTGGATACAATAAATTCGGAGCAGTCCCACACAAAGCAGACACCTGGGGTGCTTGCTTGGTAGCACATGTCTTCCTTCCGAAGTGAGGCAACAATACTTCCTAGCCTCGGAAAACGAAGAATGGACCAAGCTAACAGGTGGTGCAGGTGTGCGTCATATGAGAGCCCCGCCTTACATTTCCGCTACAGATTGTGGAGGAAATTAGTCTGGTGCGCAAAGCATTGTGGGGATTTTAAGACCGCGGAGTCTACACATGTGCAGCCTCGAAAATTTCTCGCTACGAAGTACGCCGGGCTTCGGTAGAAGTCCAAGTATGCTGGACATTGGAACAGTCCTTCTGCGGCACTCGATGACGTAGTATGCTTGAAATAGTGGCTCTGGAGCAGCTTTACTCGAGATTGAGAAACCCTACCACGGTCCCCTATTTGCAGTGAGGAAGTATATTACATTACACTAACATTACATATTATTTAACAATGCCCTTTATCCAGGCGACTTACAAAGAGTGCAATCATCCATGAAGATACATACTCAGACAGAAATAACCCTGCAAGTACATTACCTTTTAATAAGTCAAACCATTTTTAAGTTGCTGGTGCATTTGCTTTTAAATGACACAACCCTTTTAGTGCTACACAAAGAGCAGCAACCTGTGTGTGTTTGGCCAACATATCCTCATAGTTCTTTTTTAAATCTTTGTGGGGTTCTTCAAAAATATCCAGCAACACAAGCAAACAGCGCACCTGAGCAGTGCTTGTTTAGGCAACCAAACGACTTGGTTAGAATTAGAGAAAAAGGAATTAGCACACCACTTTTCATAGGCATACTGTAAGTACTGAATGAACACTGTATGAGAACAGCCTGCCCTCACACGTGGACACAAATTCATTTTATTTTGGTCACAAACATTAACTGATAAAAAGGTTTAATAATTTTCAATAACAATTCTTTATTGTAGCTCACTGCTTAGCAACACATCTTCTAAATCGCCATGCCTACAAAGCACATTTAACTGAAAAGTTCAGCTGGGGAAAGGGAATGTTGGCAACCTGGCAACACAAATGTTGGCTTTAATGATACTATTGGTATTAAGGGTTAATTAATGGTTTATTAAGATTGAGAAATACCTTAGTTACAGCTTTGAGTACTCATCATAAATTATTATTTTAGAAGATTGTACCAGAAAACAGCTTTGACTGCTATATCTGCTAAGCTGTTAGATCAAACTAGTAGAGCCAATCTAAGGTGTAATTCAACCAGTATAAATGTGCAGCATCATAAAATCCTAACTGACATTTTCATGTTTCACTGTCGTACCTAATGTTGACACATACATATTCATAGATAAGGAGGTGTCACTCCAGTTTGTTCTAATAGCACTAATTGTGTTACTTTTGCAGAATGGCTCTTCTTATCTCTCGCTGCAAGCCTCTATTGAATGTTCCTCTTTAGTCATGCATTCATCGCAGCATCTCTGCCAGTTGTGCATATGAACTCCCCATCCACTCTACATTCTCACACTGAAGGAGCTAATGTAGTGTATTCTTGTGAAGATGAAATAATATATATTAAATATGTATGTATTCCTTGTGACGAGGGCTCAACACTACTTCAGAAGATGAAAAAAAATACTATGCTGTTATGGGTTAGCCTAATTTGAAAATAATGTGAATGAATGTGTAAAGAAAAGGACTTTCACATAGCTAACTTATCACCAGAAGACGGTTTATGGAAAGCAAAGCTGAAATGACCATATTTTCAATCTGGTGAAATGTTTATCTTGTTTTTATGTTTGATATGAAATGATGATACATTTAATAAGAGAAAACAATAAAATGTTCCCTTTGAAAGTTGATCTAACATGTAACAAAACTTAATGGATTCAGAGAAATATTTGTCAATCTCTGCTTTTATTTCCATCATTAAGGCCCTCCTCTCTTGGTCTCTCCAGCTACCAGTCTTGCCCTGTTATTGGACCCTTATGGTCTCTCAAACAATTCAAAAGAGTTCTTTGTTCCCAAGTGGCTGGGACAGAACAACAACAGTTGGTTCAGACAACTTTCTCACTCCCTAATTACAGGTTGGTGTTGATGAGGCCATCTCAGTTTATGGGGCAGAGCAGAGGGCAGGAGGTTAAAGATCACAGATGACGTACTCTCTTTCCTCTTTTTCTCCTCCTGTTGTAACTTTCTCCATTCAATGATTTTTGTGACCATGAAAAATCACAAGCGAAGCAACCAGTGGGAGGCGTGTGTGTGGTGTGTGTGTGTGTGTGTGTGTGTGTGTGTGTGTGTGTGTGTGTGTGTGTGGTGTGTGTGTGTGTGTGTGTGTGTGGGTGTGTGTGTGTGTGTGTGTGTGTGTGTGGGTGTGTGGTGTGTGTGTGTGTGTTTTGTGTGTGTGTGTGTGTGTGTGTTAGTACATGTTAAACTCTGTTAAGCCTTGACACCTTGAGGCTGAGTTTGACCAACAAAGATGAATTATTAAACGACTGTTTAACGTTCATTAACAAACTTTGAAATTAACAAAAAAATATGAAATAATAAAAATGAACCTCTCTATGAATGTCAATTCCGTGTTCACGTTGAACCTAGAATAGTTGTGATTCTGTTGCACTAAAATAAAATCCAAATATAACATTTGACCAAGTATTAACTTTGAACTTACACTTTAGTTGTTGTTATTTAAAAAATGGCCGCCTTTTGTGATGAATAGAGCGTAATAATAAAGATCCCTTGAAGAAAGTTAAGGGATAGACTTTTTGATGAATTTCTTTTCATTATTACACTGTTATTGTGTTTAACTGTCCTCATTTTTTTCTTTTTTTCTTGTTATTCTTGTTATTTCTCTATACATTTTTTCTAAAAGGAATTATTAGAGCAAAGGCTATACAAGCATTTCTTATGATTTAAAAGCTAAAAACATGCCAAAAATAGAGCATGAGCTAATCCTGAAAACATAGCAAGTTAGCTAATATTGCTAACCTTGTTCTGCATTGACACTGGCGCCATTTACAGACCCCACTCTGGGTCTGTAAATGTCTTCCTCCTGGCAGTCAAAACTCTTATGTGAGATGTGAAAAGTAGAACAGAAGCCGGTTAACTGAATTAACAGCTAACTAGCTAACAGCAGTAGCTAGGTTTCTCCCTGAGGTTTCTCCCATGTTCCCTTTAAACTGTGGGTTTTCTCTGGAAGTGTTTCCTTGTACGATGTGAGGGTCTAAGGACAGAGGGTGTCGTATTGTCATCCTGATATTCTGTACAAACTGTGAAGTCCACTGAGACAAATGTAACATTTGTGATATTGGGCTATATAAATAAACATTGATTGATTGATTGATTGAGCTAGCACATAGCCTTACTTTAGCAACAAGCTAAAGTAGGTCTATCAGTATTCCAGGCAGAGCAGAGTGGGGATGTCAAAGGAGGAAAACCGATAACACTTGCTTTTTAAAATTTGACCAATTTACTCTCTTTTTCCCCTCAGGGTTGTTTGGCTTTGTGTTCGGTATTGTAGGAATGACAGTTTATGACGGCGAGAGGGTTAGAGAATCGGGAATGTTTCAGGGTTACAACACCATCACCTTCACAGTTGTTGCCTTGCAGGTTTGATCATTATATTTCTCTCATTCTTACATTCAATCGAAATGTCATCAAATGAATTCAGTGTACACTGTTTGGAGTAATTTGAAACTCTCTGCGTGCAGGCTCTGGGTGGGTTGGTCATAGCGGGTGGTCATTAAATATGCAGACAACATCCTCAAAGGATTCGCCACCTCTCTGTCCATCATTGTGTCCACACTCATTTCATACTTCCTGTTGGAGGACTTCAACCCTACAAGGTAAACACATCATGCTGCTCACCCACAGTCCCTCAAGGCTACATTTCGGATTTGAGAATAATTACTCATAATATGCCTAACTAATGCTAGAGGTGTGGGTTTAAGGAAAACACTGCAGTATGTCAGTTGAAACTAAAATATAACTATTATATATGACATTCGTGGTTCCCAGGTAATGTATCATACATTTATGATGCTGTGATTTTTCATCTAGCTCAACGAGTATATTGTGTTGAAGTATTGACAAAAATATCTAACAACTATAGAATGGCTTGCCATATTGGCTTAACCCACTGTATACTCAGTATTTAGGAGCTATGAGCCTTTGGAACAATGGAAGGGTTTTTTATCTGGGTATTTGGCTTTCGGCCTAATGGGATGTTTTTTGGACTTCTATGGTTACGGTACAATCATAGACTGTATATATAAATGGACTTAGTGTCTGTGACGTCAAAACATAGAACTTAAATTAGTGGTGCAATGCTGAAATGTAACAATGTGACAGTCAAAAAGCATAGGTGTTTTAATGCCATATTCACTTAATAACGCATGAACAACTTTTACAAATATTTCTATAGTCTGTGTTGTTAAATGTCATGTTGCCCATTTCCTGCTGAAATACATGCATACCAAGTTGCTGCGTGGCACTTTGGTTTTGATAAAACAGTGTTGTTACACTATATAATGTTACATTCATAATCACGAGGCAATCTGCAGGAGAATTAGCTATTTGTTGTTATTCTTAATGCTTGTCATTCACATGTTAATAAAATAAGTATACATAGCAGAACAATTGTGGCGATGATCAGCTTAATAAGACTTGTTCAACATAATTTCTTTAGCTAATACTACAGCGGGCTGCGGCGAACCAAGTCCGCGTTTCGCTGGATTTCTTGATCTCCAGTTATAACACCGGACTCCGCCGCCGGGACGCCAGCCAGAGCTAACGGAGCCGCAGCGTGCGGCCGGAGCTAGCCCCCTGCGGCTCCGTTAGCTCCGGCCGGCGGACTCCGGTGGCCACCATTGGGATAATTGGGTCCCCTTTTAACATTTGCTCCCGTTTAGCAATATGGGCGTCATAGCCATAGACTATAAAAGTCTTACCCAAGGCTGAATCATAAACTAAACTGTATGTATATATATATATCAAGTACAGTAACTACAACTAGCTAACAGCCTAGCAGAGTGGACAAGTGCTGAGACACGTACCTGTCCATCAAGATGACCACGCCCTAATTATGCAAAAACTTTAAGACCTAATATAAATAAAAGGGTCGCGTTATAAAACAATTCACTCACCAATTCATAATCATGAAGGTGGAATCCAACTATATCCCGAATAATTTTTATTGCATCCAGGGGCAGAAACATGTTTATTTCTGCTGTAAAATTGGGCATTTTAACATGGGGGTCTGTGGAAATTGATCCTTTCTGCAGCCATCGCCTATCGGATGAACTGCAGTTTGTGGCACTTCCTTATTGGCCTCCCGGCTCTGCCCCAGAGTTTGCCACTTGGGTACAATGAGCATTCAAAAAAGAATGACCTGCCATTAGATGGTGAACAATGAAAATATGATACCTACTTAACAACATGACATTTATACCATCTAAGCATTGTCTGCATGTTAGCATTCTGGTGTTACGCATTTAGCTCGAATTATCGACATAAGAGTCACTTAGCTACTAGCATAGACCTCTTAACATGACATGATATGATCATCACACAATTATTATTTGTTTACATTAACTTTTAATGCTTTTATTTTGTTCTCTCTTTTTATCTGTTCCCACCTTTCTCGTAGTTTATTTTTCATGGGGGCAATGCTGGTTATTGCCGCCACATTCCTCTACAGCAACGAGTGCAAACCTGCTAACGGCAGCGCCATCAAAGTCTAACCTGAGACCTCTGTGAAGTGTGCTACAAGAGAGGAGTGACGTCTGCCACCTGACATAGACCCTTCCGGAATATATGAACTGTGACATTAAGTATGGCGTGCAGGAATTATTCAAGCCGTAAATTTGAAAGTGATAAAACCTGGCACTGCCAAACATCTACAAATGGAGGCTGCTGGGGCTGTATGTTCTCCATCAGTTTCCTGACTGGGGGTCAATAATATGAAATACCTTTTTCTTATTTAATACTAACGGAAAGTAAGCCTAAAGTGGAGATAACTTTCGTGAACGGACACTGTCAGTACAATTCTAGTGTTCAGGAGTAACTCGTTACATGCAATTATTTAATTAAATAACAAAATAAATGCAATTGTAATCAGTAACAATTACTAAGAAAGAACTTTTTTATTGAATTAGTTAGTTTTAAAATGTTGTTGATTACTAAGGTTTACAATGCGTCTGTGTTATTAATTAGCTCAAGCTATCAAAATCGTTAAATGATTTATTACATCTTATACCTAATACATATCTAAAGTAATCTCACCAAGAGTGGGAATGACAGAATAAAAGTTATGGAAATGAACTGTTAATGCAATTTACAGGGATTACGATCAAACCAAGTCTTATATTTGAAAACTATTATTTTATATATTTAAATATACCGGTAATGTATTTAAATGTAATGGGATGAAGGAAAAGGGGTTTATACGAAACAAAAAGGGTATTCATGGTGCTAGCAGCTCATGCCTCAGAGGGGGGAAACTCCTCGACAGCTTCCATCTAGTCGTGGAATGAGGAGAAAACCTGCTGCAGGGGGGGGGGGGGGGGTGCCTCTGGTCAAAGATGCTGAATGTCCTTTTGAAAATGAGATGAAATAAGATGGAATATGGCTGCGTTGACCTTGCTGCTCACAGTATGAGCATTTATATCAAAAGCACTCATTTTGATCTAAATGAAATGCAAATAAAGGTCTTTGTTTGAGAACAAATGAATAAATTAAGGCATCTTTTTTTATGTTGAAACAACCGGCTCTGCCTTGATCTTTTTTTCATACTTCAAAGTTAAGTGAATGGATAGATCAACACTGTGTGTGTGTGTGTGTGTGTGTGTGTGTGTGTGTGTGTGTGTGTGTGTGTGTGTGTGTGTGTGTGTGTGTGTGTGTGTGTGTGTGTGTGTGTGGTGTGTGTGGTGTGTGTGTGGTGTGTGTGTGTGTGTGTGTGTGTGTGTGGGTGTGTGGGTGTGTGCACGTGCGTGCCCAGGCTCTTACATACACACTGATGCATACACACAGAGCTAGGCACACCCATGAATATTTTTGATCTGTTTTTTTTCAGCTCCAGTTGCAGCACGTTGGGAAAACCAATGCCGTCTCTATAGCAACAGATGGCTGAAAGAGCTGTGGTGCAGCGACAAATGAATCAATATAACCTATTTTAACCTCTTTGAGTACTTTACATTTACAATTTTTATTCAACAATGACCCTGACAAATAAAAAACAGATTTAGGCAGATGAACAAAAATACATATTTTCCCTATTTTCTCCTTTTTGACAGTCACAGATAATCTTTGCATAGTCAGAGCAAATGAGTGTGTTTGGATGGAGAGTGTGTGTGTGTGTGTGTGTGTGTGTGTGTGTGTGTGTGTGTGTGTGTGTGTGTGTGTGTGTGTGTGTGTGTGTGTGTGTGTGTGTGTGTGTGTGTGTGTGTGTGTGTGTGTGTGTGTGTGTGTGTGTGTGTGAGTGAGGAGGTGGACAGTCAGGGGAGAACTGGAGCAGGCAGATTGGGAAGGTGAGGTGTGAACCTGGAGAGAAGCACAGATGGAGGATGAGTCATGTGACTCCTGTGTGGAGTGGCAGGCAGAGCTTTGGACCGAGCCCAGCCACTGGACCGTCCACGACACAGGAAATTCATCTGCGATTATCAGCAGCCGCCTACTGCAAAATAATACGATATGAGGAGAAGCTGACCTCATACGGACCAGGGTTAAAGAATGTTACTAATTCAATCATTTTCAAAATGCAGTCTGATTTAATTCAAGGAAACTATTAAGAGTACATTAAGATTCCCTGATCGTAGGAAGATGTATGTTGCTTAGTAGTGCAACATGTCCTGATTAGAGCCACATCCAATCTACCTTAAAGAGACCGTTCACCCCAATATATAAAAACATATTTCCCCTCTTACCTGCAGTGCTATCAGTCTGGACTGTTTAGGTGTTGGATGGTGATTGTTGGAGATACCCACCAGAGAGTGCCTCATCCAGTATAAAGCTGCATTCACATGCTCCAGGACCATCTCTTTGCTCACCAAGCGGTCGGGCGCAGGTCATTTCTATGGAAACCTTCTCTGTTAGCTTGGGTCCCTACATACAGCTTTCATCTGATTGGTTGCATGTCGAAAGGTCAGTGGTAACAAATTCAAAATTGAAATAATTTGAATTTTGAATGCTCAGTGACAAGTTTGAGCAGTGTGCACACCGATGGTGGCTCTTTAGCCGAGTGTGGCAGCAGCGGACTCTCTTTAGAAACACGACTGCAACGCCAGCGCAGAGCTGTTTTACGACGAGTCATGTGAATGCAGTTTAATGGAACTAGTTGGCGCTTGTGGTTCTCAAAACACCAATAATTACATTTGACAAAATCCACAATAATACATATTTCCAGAATACATGACCGGGTTAATAGAGATCATCCACAGACCTCGTTGAGAGCAGTTTGATGAAGTCACTTTTTTCTTTCTACTTTATCACTACACAAAAATAATCTTGATAATGCTATTGAACAGAGGCTGGAGAAAGAATCTTCCTCGGCTCTAGCGTTAGCTATTTAAAGATGAGCTAATAGGAGCCTCCATGCTTCCTTTTGTGCGGTGATAAGGTAGCAAAACAAATGACCTGCATAAAACTGCTAACAACAAGGTGTGAGGACTATCTTGTGGGGGGTGTACTTTCCCTTTAAGTCTGAGTACAGTTTGGCCTCATTCCCAGCTATGCTTACATTTGTGGTATGGCACCATTACAAGTCATACACACCGCACGTGTTGAAGGCATAGCTGAAATGACTTATTTCATGTGGTCTACCTACTCTCTGATATAGTTTGTCATCCATATAAATAAAATATCCGCTGCACGATGTCGTTGAAAATATGTGTGTGCATAAGTATGGTGTATTCAAAAAAACTCCAGTGAAAACTCCAGCAAGTTTTGCTTCCAGACTTTTATGCAAGGTGGGTGCTCTTAATACAATCTGATCGATGCATGTGTTAATCTTAACCCTAAAAGACTCATGTAATACTTTCTCTGAATACATCCGGTGACTCTGGAACTGAGTGTGTTGAAGGCCTTTGTTGGCACTGAAGAGGTTAACCAGCCCGCAGGGTCTGTGTTTTCTTTTTTTGGCTGACTTTCAATCAAAATGTCTTCAAGTATCAATGTACAAAACAAAAGCTTAAACTTCTCAAGGACAGCTTTGTGTCTCTCTCACGCTCTCATGCAATAAGATCTACATAAGGATGCAGGATGCAGTCTAAAAACAGCGTTCCTTCTTGGCTAAAAAGCAGGCAGAACTCTTTAAAGGAGTCCAAAACTGATCTGGGGCCAAAAAAGCCATCGATGCCGCCTGGGCCATTGTTACTAGTTTTTAGTCGACTTCCATCTCTGATACGGTGCAGCGCCATATCCACTCTGGCTTGTTGTCATGGTCCACTTCAATCTTTCAGTGAGAGCTGGCGTCAGGAATCTCTTCTGTGATAGGCTTCATCGCCTTTCCTGCAAGAGGGAACAATGTGTCTTTGCAACCAATCCACGCTCCTATTTTGGCGGTATGACCACTAGTGGCGCCCCTCTCCGTGGCCTCCACATCAGCACCTGGGCGTCGTTGGCGTTGGGCCTCCCCAGTGCGTTGGGAGGGATGGGCTCCTGGTAGTTGAGAATGTGCGGCTGCTCCTGGTAGGGCCGCCCCACCAACGAGGCCCGAGAGCCCAGAGGCATGTCGGGCTCCACGGCAATGTCCACACGCATCCGCCACCCGCACCGTCTGCAGCACGATGCGCTCCTGCAAGAGAGCAGCGTAACATCAAGGGAAGACATTGAAGGGCCTTCTACGGCCATTTTCAATTTCATCTGTATCGTGTGCCTCGACTGTGACGTGTCTCCATGATCTACTGTTCAAGAAGCGCTTTATTGTTCTCATACTGTCTGTGCTGCAGCACCTCTTTTCACCCTCTGTCTGAAACCAGAGCCCACACTGATGTTAGCCTTTACATTCACAAACACCTACGGCACTACAGGAGAGGAAATATCAGCTGTACCATGTTGAATGTAGGACTTGCACTTGTGTGGCTTGTTTGTTATGGAGTATGTGTGCACTCTATTGTACTTAAGGGGAGACACTACAGGTGGATACGGGTAAAGAGACGATATCTTTGTTTAATTTCAAGTTTTCTGAATTGTTTAAATGCAAATGAGGCATTAATGAAATAAATACATGTAGCTATAAATGATGAACAAACCCTTCTGTCAACATGTTTGGTGTATGTTTGTGGCTTGAGTTTTTGAGAACAACTTACTTTAAATATATGTATTTAAGTTTGTATTCCTGTATCATTCATTTAGCAAAACGCTACACAGAAGAGTGGGGTGAACGAAATCGCTAATATATACTGCTTCTATTCAGCTAATTATTTTAATTATTGCGAGTTTAATTAAATGTTATGCTAAGTATGTATATGAGGCAATTACTAATAATAACTTAGGGTGAATTTAGGAGAACTATACGATAATATATGATATGGAATCTATAGGCGAAAGAACGATGCTTGTTTTCCTGTATGGATGCAGGCCGCAGTGTATTTTAAGTACATGAGTGTATTTTTGAAGCCGGTCAAGTTGATTGTTTATTTTGTCATCTACTACTACTAGATGTAGTCAAAGTGCATCCTAATAAATGATGTATTACTGTGGCTTTGGTATATCTTTCTCAGAAAAGTATTTTACTATTAGTTTTCAGTCGTTAGGTAAAGCTATTCTGGCAACCTTCTCCTCGTAGCCTTAAAAGTCTAACTATTCCACAAAGACAAAACATGAATACTGTAAGCATTGTGATGCACATCCACCGCATAGGCTTTATTCTGCAGAGTCGAAGCCAAAGGCGACGCACTTTGTAACTTTGCAGCAGAAAATAAAAGTGCAGGAAGAGATAACTACATTACGGTCAGTTCAAAGCAAGCACACATCTCCGTACTTCGCTGCTCTCTGTGTATTGTCCTACCTTGGTGATGGAGTTCATGGCCACCAGCCAGGTGATGAAGCTCTGGTCCCTGGTGATGTGGGTCAGCATGGGCGTGTTGCTGTTGCTGATGGGCACCGCCCAGGTCACACTGGGGTAGAAGTTGTCGTTCATGCTGACCGTCAGGCGGGACGGTTTGGACGTGGGTCCGGTCAGGGTGACTGTCTCGGTGGTGTTGCCGTACCAGGGGTAGCTGACACCGTCAGAGTCGCTGATGGCCTTCACCCGACCCTCTCGCAGCTCTGGTAGCTCCCAGCTGGACCTGTGGAGGGGACAGGAGAGGACACAGTGAGAGGGTTCTCTCCTTGGGCAGGTGCAGGGTCGTGTAAAAAGTCCTTCAGTGGTCAAAAGTTGATGCCATACTTACATGCCAATATCCCCATAGGTGTTGTAGAACTCCATCTGGGTACAAGCCTGGATCCAGCCCACCACCCAGGTCTCATTGCGGGGCACTGGAGGCATCACAACCCCTGCCGAGGCCCTGAAGTAAGGCGTCTTGTAGCGGAGCACAATGGGTGAGTTCTCCTCGATGATGGTGGGACACTGGTCGATGGAGGCTGAAACCTCGTACACCACAATGTTCTCCCGCCTGATGCGGGGCTTGCATGCGATGCTCTGAATACAGCCCATACTGCAGGCGACAAGCAAAATGAGCAAAACCAGAGAAGAAGGGAGCAGATGATACCTGGCCAGTATGCACATCAGTCCCCTCCGGGGGCCACCCTTGCCTGGAGAGCAGATCTTTTAATTGCACATCACTAGTTGGGAAAAGGGTGGAGAGAAATGATGGGGAGTATCACAGTCAGCACTCATCTAACGTGAACGCGTCCAGCATGATGTGGCCAGGATGATATGGAGGTGAGAGCGCAGTGGGGCCTGGGGGGGAAGTATCACAGATCTCCGCAGCCTCCTCCCCCCGGTCTGCCTGCTGACTGCCGCACTGCCCTTGGCGCTCGTCCCCGGGAACTGCAATCCGGCCTCCCCTGGGCTGCTGCTGCGTCTCCGCCGTGCGTCCGGAGGCTCCCCTCCTTGTCGAGTCCACACGTCCGGCTGCACGTCGGTGCCCCTTGATCCTGCTGCTCTGCTCCCGGCTCTGCGCTGTCATGTCAAGTGGCGACAGGGCAGCCAGGTGCGTCAGAGGAGGGGGGCTGGATGTATTTGGTTTGCTTGGCTTATTCCTGTATTATTAGCCCTACATTCGAGCGGCACCCTCAAAAGACAAAATTGGGCTCTTCATCACCTTGACCTACATGAAAAGAAGCCGCGCGAGGATGCGTCTTATAAAAGCGAGACAACTGGTTATTTTAATGTTTTCCTCGCAAAGTGTTTCCATTCTTGTGGATGCATGAATGGTGCATCATGAATGGAGGCAGCGAGGCAGCATGAGCGTGGAGAAAGCGGTGACTATACCCTGCCGCTCGAGCGTTTCTCTGTGTGTCGTCTCATCGTGAAGTGTACTCGAGCTGAAAGTGAGCCTCGCGGCGCGGAGAGCATCCTTTCCCAGCCGTCTTCTTTCGTGTGGAGGTGCTGATGCTAGGGAGGCAGGGGAGGGGCGTCACCCGACCTCTGCATTGAACAAAAATAACAAGTGCAGGGGGCGGGGCTACACGCCTGCATCACTCCTATCTGCATCCTCATTGGTCGATGGAATAAACAGCGGAAGCAGTGTCATTCTGCTGCTCCTCGACTTCCTACCACGGACACGGACACGGACACACATTCATTCACCCGGCACTAGCTCGGCTTATTATCCTGTTGCTGGTTTATGATCGGCGGTTTGTTCGCTAAAGTATTCCAGAGGGTGCCGAGCTTGTTGTACCGGGTGTCGCTGATGATGAAGCCGCAGGTTGTGTTCGTTCTGGGGGGGCCTGGAGCTGGCAAAGGGACCCAGTGCTCCAAAATCGTGGAGGTACGACTGATGGCGAGAAAAAAAGACAATGAAAATAACGAATTTCATGTTTATGCCGTCATACAAATTATATTTAATACAGTTTTAGGATGGTTATGCCTTTAATAGCGCCCTTTTCTATAAGGTACTGTCTACATTTAAATGACATCCGGTTGTCCTCTAAAATGAACCTGTTTTAGCAGCTAGCTAGTTAGCCTAATTTGTATGTGCTCATATTTAAGCCTGTGGTGCTAGAAATTAACATTGTATTATCTTTAAACTATTCTGAATATCCTCAGCATTCATTTCTGACACCTTAGTCAATGCATTATAATAATAAAATGGGGTTTAGGCTTTTAGCCCTCTGTTTAATATTGTGTAGTCAAACGCCTGAATTAATTGGCTAAATGTCGGCTAGTTAGCTTCACACAGGGTGCAGATGAAGCCAGCAGGACACACCCGATTGACATTTGCACCGTGTTCTAACACTATCTTTGACTGTGTATGTAGTAAAGGTTATGTAATGGTCAATGCGAGTCTGAAGAGGGCTTGGTCTCTCCACCATTGCCTTTGATCAAATAGAAAGAGATGGACACGTAGGCCCATTCCCTGGCTGAGAGATGTTTGGTGATACAGCTGTTAAACATGATGAGTCATACTTCCACATAAAACACCTGCATTTGGAGTGTACATTTAAGAAGTTGTTGCTAAAGTACCCATACATGACACTTCACATCAAAGTCCCTACCTGATGCTGCAGCTTTGATATGTGTCTGAACTCTTGAAGGTTTATGAAGCTACAGCTCTGCTGGAAGCCAATGTTGATTATTTCATGTTTGACTAAGAGGGAGCTTTTGAGGGACTTTAATTTACTCGTGTATTTGAATCGGGACAGTGCACATTGACGAACACTTTAAAACAAAAATAATGCTTACAAGTGTAAATGAGCCGGATTTTTGCTTTGAGCTAATTTCCATCCGTAGTCCCTGCTTACATACAACATACAAGAACATGACATTTATATACATAGCAAAAAGAAATACATGATATGCAGACAGAGCAAGAGCAGCATACACGCATTTACCACATGGCAGTGCAATGTAGCAGCTGTGGTATATAAAGTGCAAGAGAAGATAAGCTATTCCACAACGAGCTGCCTTTAATGGAGAGGACATTTTGTCCTAAAGTGGCCCGTCTGCAGTGGACTTCACAGTCTCCTCTGGTTTCTGACCTCGTGCAGCGTCCAGTGTGTTTTTTGTGGATGAATTCCCCTAAGGGAGGGGGGGGGGGGGCAGTCCATGTAAACATTTATAAAAAAACACATACTTTTAAAAGACTTAAAATGGTCAAAACTCAAAAAATTGTGTTTTACAAGGATGGTACACGTACATGTTTCTGGGTGCTGCCATAAGCAGGCCTGTCTGGCAGCTCTGCGGAGACATCTTTCAAGCGTGCACACAGATGGAGAACACGTAAGCCAAAAGTTAGAATTATACTGTCTGACCGACTGTTGCTTTCTCCTCTCCAGAAATGTTCTCTTGATCACTGGCTTCGGAGCGCTTTGTTTCCATAGAATTGGAACTGATAGGATTTGATAGAAATGCCATCATTGATTCTGCGTATCGTTCTGATTCTTTTATTGATCCCTGGTCCATTTTCCATGTGGAGAAAAAAAGGTGAACCGACACATTTCTTCTTCAGCATCAATCAAGTTGTTTTTATTATCTCAGACTCTGAACACATGGTAGAATGTCTCCCTAATAACATTTACACATGATACAAAATAATGATTGGACTGATGTTATCATCTTTCTTCATGAAATGAGGCTTCGCGTTGCACTTGTTCCTCCTTTATGACTTCTTATTGAACATTGTTTGTTCATAATGAAGACGTATCTGTCAGAAACAAAACATGCCGGCACCCATTAAAGGAATCTTATCATACAGTGTACATATTAGATATTTTGATTATCTTCCCCGGGATTTGTTAAGAGTTCATAAGGGTAGCATTACCTGTCCTGAAATGACTAAAACAATGTTTCACTTTTAGGAGTTGCATAGCCAATAGAAAAGTTGTATTTCTTCATGTGATTGCATTACCTCTGTGGCATACGATTCCAAAGGGTTCAGACAAATTGGAAACTGTTCCCAATGGTTATCCCTAAATATTAATATATATATATATATATAATTGTCATCAACTTTTAAAATAAAAAAATGTTTTGTCTCTCAGAGCTTCAACTACACCCACTTGTCTGCGGGGGACTTGCTGCGGGCGGAGCGAGCTCGAGAGGGGTCGGAGTCTGGACAGCTCATTTCCAACTACATTAAGGAGGGCAAAATAGTCCCTGTGGAGATCACCATCAACCTACTCAAGAAGGTATGCCCCAAATACAGGTTACATGTAAAACAGGAACATATCAATCAGGTGTGTGTTGGCCTAGCAACGGACAGGATGTGTGTCTGCCTGGGCCAGTCCCTTTTACTCATGACCGTGCTGCAGTAAACAAGTAGTAACAATGATATTGTTGCTACTTTTATGAAGTAGATGCACCAAAACAAACGTTTGCCTCTGAAATTAAAACCTATAATCAGTTGTTGATAAAATGATAGGGTGTCCAATCTTATACAATTTCTGACATGAATATGGATCATTGCAAATGATTTTCCTGAAACTATTTGACGCTAATATAAATACTCACACCGGCAGTGTGAGTAAGGATGTGTATCTGAAGTTTCCTCAGCGTCCAATATTATTATGATATAAGAACAGTATTATATCGTATTGATCCTTTGGACGGCAACACAATATTTGCTTACATCACAAATTCTGCCACGATATTATCACAATTGTTTTATATCAGTTCACAAAAACATACAAAAATGGAATAAATGTTTTTATTATTGGACTATTTCAGACATTTCAAAGAAAAAATAACATTTCATATTTTTTTTTATTCAAATAAATGATAAAGTCCTCCTGTACGCTATAAAGTGCTAAACCTCCCAACTGTTACGTTTCAATCGACGGATCATTACACGGTGAAACTGTACGCTTTCTTTTTTAAAGGTCCCGTGTCACGGCCATCTCTACTGATCATAGTTCCATTGTTGAGGTCGACTAGAATAGATTTACATTGTTCACTGTTCCAAACTCACACTGGTTTCTCACAGCATCTCTGTGTAGTCTGTGTGTTCACTCTGTCCTGAACGCCTTGTTGGAGCTCCCCCCCCCCCTGTGAGCCCACTGTGCTCTGATTGGTCAGCTCGCCCACTCTGTTCTGATGAGTCCACCCCCGTACAGCGGAACATCAGTGTGTATTTGTTACAATGGCGTTTGTGAGCAACCAGGAAATGACACCAGTAATGACAAACAGATGAGAATGCTGCGTGGGGTCTGGGGGCCGTGTTGGGGGACGTTGGGGGGCTCGCTGCTCGAGGAGCGGACAGTGTGAGCTGGCTTACTGGTGTCATTTCCCGGTTGCTGTGTGTGTGCGGAGCTCAGGCTGAGTGTGAGTGTGTGTGCGGAGCTCAGGCTGAGTGAGTGTGTGTGCGGAGCTCAGGCTGAGTGAGTGTGTGTGTGTGCGGAGCTCAGGCTGAGTGAGTGTGTGTGCGGAGCTCAGGCTGAGTGAGTGTGTGAGTGAGTGAGCGGAGCTCAGGCTGAGTGTGTGTGTGTGTGTGTGCGGAGCTCAGGCTGAGTGAGTGTGTGTGCGGAGCTCAGGCTGAGTGAGTGTGTGTGCGGAGCTCAGGCTGAGTGTGTGTGTGTGTGTGTGTGTGTGCGGAGCTCAGGCTGAGTGAGTGTGTGTGTGTGCGGAGCTCAGGCTGAGTGAGTGTGTGTGTGTGCGGAGCTCAGGCTGAGTGTGTGTGTGTGTGTGTGTGTGTGTGTGTGTGCGGAGCTGAGTGAGTGTGTGTGTGTGTGTGTGTGTGTGTGTGTGTGTGTGTGTGTGTGTGTGTGTGTGTGTGTGTGTGTGTGTGTGTGTGTGTGTGTGTGTGTGTGTGTGTGTGTGTGTGTGTGTGTGTGTGTGTGTGTGTGTGTGTGTGTGTGTGTGTGTGTGTGTGTGTGTGTGTGTGTGTGTGTGTGTGTGTGTGTGTGTGTGTGTGTGTGTGTGTGTGTGTGTGGAGCTCAGGCTGAGTGAGTGTGTGTGCGGAGCTCAGGCTGAGTGAGTGTGAGTGTGTGTGCGGAGCTCAGGCTGAGTGAGTGTGTGTGTGTGTGCGGAGCTCAGGCTGAGTGTGTGTGTGTGCGGAGCTCAGGCTGAGTGAGTGAGTGTGTGTGCGGAGCTCAGGCTGAGTGTGTGTGTGTGCGGAGCTCAGGCTGTGTGTGTGTGTGTGCGGAGCTCAGGCTGAGTGTGTGTGTGTGTGTGCGGAGCTCAGGCTGAGTGTGTGTGTGTGCGGAGCTGAGTGTGTGTGTGTGTGTGTGGAGTAGGGCTGTACCCGAATATTCGACTATTCGAATATTCGTTCGTTGGCCAACTATTCGGGTTTCAATTTCATTATTCGGATATTCGTTTTTTTTTTTTTTTTCCCAAACAAAAAAATATTTTTAAAAATAAAATATTTTTTCAAACAAATTAATATATTTTTCTAAATGTATGCTATTAATAAAGGCGAATTGCCACATTCTTATACTATATTTATACTTTTGAATTGCACTGTTAAAATGCGGAAATATATACAATCTCAGCCTGTGCTCCTGACACTGTTGCGTTCACTGTTCACAGTCACGAACGCAAACGGCACGCTTCACCTCGCTTCACCTCGTTTCACCCATAAAATGCCGAAGACTTCAGCTGTGTGGGACCATTTTAAATTGGACGACGGTAAAAAGAAGGCAGTGTGCCAAATATGTGATAAGAAACTGGCCTACCACGGTGGCACAACAACTCTGAAAAGTCACCTGGATGCTGTAAGTAGTAGGGATGCCAGCGATTATTCGATTATTCGAATATTCGCTACAGTCTCCATAATCGAATATTATTTTTAAAAATCGATTTTATTTATTATTATTTATGTTTTTTTTTTTTCTGGCTTAGGTTCAACCAAAATATAGACTAATGCTAATAATAGTAATAGTATTAATAATTGTAAATGGCCATTGGTCACACCACCAGTTTGTTTTACTGTAAACTTGGAGGAAGCCTGCGTGCAGAGCAGACTGCTGCTGCAGCAGCTACACACCGACCCCGCCCCCCCTCCCCTCTCCCTCACATGTGCGACTAAAGATGAACAAAGCGGCAGGTAAAAAGAGTTCCTCCTCGTGGAACTACTTCGAACTTACAAGTCCAAAGGAAGTTAAATGCAAGCTCTGCGAAAAGACGTTGGTCTATCACAACTCAACCTCAACAATGCGTTGGCATTTGAGTGCGAAGCACGCCAAAGAGGTTACAGAGAAAGACGCAGCACAGCTGGCCATTACCAACTTCACTTCAAGGCCACGTCGTTGTGATGACATGCTTGTTTGTTGTTTGTACTGTTAAACATGTTCCAGTAAAGAAAACATTATTATTCGCCAGGGCTGCCGAATAATCGATTTTGATCATGGTCAGTTTCTGGCAACCCTAGTAAGTAGTAGCCTAGCTTAGCTTAGCTGTTGTGAAGTTGCCATGATGAAGCTGCTTTATCCGCCGTTTAAACAGTAACGTTAAACATGATAAAAACGTGCACTTACTTTGCTTGGAAAATAGTTGCAAGCAAGCAACCGAATTGTTTTTTTATATTAGTTTTTTAATTTTATCAGCATAGTGAAAATAATAGGAGTAATGTGGGAACATCTGGGGCTAAGGCAATTATTGGCATAAAGTTGAGTAGCTCAGCCTAATAATACATTGTGGCCATAGGTGCATCCCCACGCATCCCAGCCATCAACATCCTCAACAATACAGCAGACCCTACAGTTAAAAAAAACGATAACGGAGAAAAGAAAGATAGAGATAACAGATGCCATAGTACATTTCATCGCTATGGATATGAGACCCATTTACATAGTCGAAGGCGAAGGCTTCAGAAAATTAATGAAGAAGATGGAGCCCGGCTACACTGTCCCCAAACGCTCCAGTATTTTAGATGCCATGTCTCTGAAGTACAGCGATCACCGAGACCAAATTGTAACTCAGATTGAAAACTCAACTGCCGTAAGTTTTACAACGGACATTTGGACCACCTCGGTGCGTATGGAGGCGTATATGGCTGTCACCTGTCATTTCATAACTCGGGAGTGGAAACTCTGTAACTTTGTTTTGGAAACCAAAGTAATGGAAGTAAACCATACGGGAGTAAATATTGCAGAACAGCTTGGAGAAGTGGCGGACGCCTTTGCCATTCCGAATTATAAGCGAGTAGCCGTTGTCCACGACAATGCCAGCAACATGAAGCTGGCAGCTGAAATATGTGTTTTGTATCTTTGTTTGACTGTTCAGGTTGTAAAATGTTATAGACGGAATGTGGAACCAGATTTGGTCCCCGGGTGCTGCGCTGGGTTAAATGCAGAGGACACATTTAGTTTTAATGTTTGCGAGTACTGAGACAATAAATACATATAAATCGTAATAGTATGCTCTTTCTGCGCTTCTGCTTAACAGCGTGTTGTCAGGTGTCTCGGATTCGGAGCGTGTTATGAAACCTTTTGGGAAAAAAAAAAAAAATGTGAAAAAAAAATTTATTAAAAAAAAATACAAATCTCTCCGCACCGAATATTCGCTGCTGATTACTACCGAATATCCGGAGCCCGAAAAATGGTATTCGGGACAGCCCTAGTGTGGAGCTCAGGCTGAGTGTGTGTGTGTGCGGAGCTCAGGCTGAGTGAGTGAGTGTGTGTATGTGCGGAGCTCAGGCTGAGTGAGTGTGTGTGTGTGTGGAGCTCAGGCTGAGTGAGTGTGTGTGTGCGGAGCTCAGGCTGAGTGTGTGTGTGTGCGGAGCTCAGGCTGAGTGAGTGTGTGTGTGCGGAGCTCAGGCTGAGTGAGTGAGTGTGCGGAGCTCAGGCTGAGTGTGTGTGTGTGCGGAGCTCAGGCTGAGTGTGTGTGCGTAGCTCAGGCTGAGTGAGTGTGTGAGTGAGTGAGTGAGTGAGTGTGTGTGTGTGTGTGTGTGTGTGTGTAGCTCAGGCTGAGTGAGTGTGTGTGCGGAGCTCAGGCTGAGTGAGTGTGTGTTCGGAGCTCAGGCTGAGTGAGTGTGTGTTCGGAGCTCAGGCTGAGTGAGTGTGTGTGCGGAGCTCAGCGGATTGGTCCATTTGGGCGTAGTGACTTCAATAGGCCCCGGAAGAATAAAATGGAAAAAGAGAAATGTCCAGCGAGGCGTTCCGGGGCAGCAGACAGGTCTTCCCTGTGTTAGAGTCTTACTCCCTACAGGGCGCACTTTGAGGGTGTGACTCTGCACACCGTTCACATGCAGACAAACCTTCATAACACACGGGGACGGTGAGAACCGGAAAAGCATGTGATGGCATCTTTAAGTTAAGTTTAAGTGTCAGCAACATGAAACGAGAGCTTTTCATTGATCTGCATGTCTTTATTAACATCTGGCTTGATTTGAGAAATCAGCTGGATCAAAACATTGATATTAGGGCTCTAATGTTTCTTCCGTTCCTGCAGGCAATGGAAGAGACCATGCAGGGAGACGAGAAAAAGTTCCGCTTCCTCATAGACGGTTTCCCCCGCAACGGGGACAACCTTCAGGGCTGGAAGAAGGTCATGGAAGGCAAAGCAGATGTCAAATTTGTTCTTTTCTTTGACTGCGGCAATGAGGTGCGTCATGACAACCAGGAAGCTATAACTCTTCCAGCTGTTTTTAAACACAAATAGAGACCGGCTTTTCAAATGAGCACACCATCTATGTATCTTCCCCTCAGGTTTGCATCGACAGGTGTTTAGAAAGAGGGAAGAGCAGTGGACGCAGCGATGACAACAGAGAAAGCTTGGAGAAAAGGTAAAACAGTTAGACAGCACTGAACCCAAGAAGCATGTCCTGCTGCCTTTTATCCACTGATTGAATATTTCCATCTGTAGCAACATCTGATCGTATGGGTTTGTCTGACCCGTTTAGCTTGATATCGGCATGTGTTTTTGTCTCCTTTGAGTCCCCTGTGTCGTCTGACCCCAATAACCCGTCTTCTTCTTCTTCTTCTTGCAGAATCCAGACCTACCTGCAGTCCACACGACCAATCATTGATCTGTATGAGGAAAGCGGCAAGGTGCGCACTATAGACGCCTCTCGCTGTGTGGATGAGGTGAGTAAAGGGGATTGCCTTTTTAACCACCAGCTTAACATTCCTGTGATACAGTATAGGGGCGGAGACTGGGCGGAGGGTCTACAGTCCTCTCAATCCGGACCAACGGTTCCTTAATGAGGCATGCAGCAGGGTGGACAGCAATTTCCACATTGGCTTCAACATTATTGTGAGGGATTTTAGTGACAATAGGCGCTTTCACACAAGTACTTTTCCCAGGAATAGTTCCCGGAACTGAGTTCCCCGGAAATCTTTAGTTCCAGAACTATCTGTATGGAATTATTATTATTATTATTATTATTATTATTATTATTATTATTATTATTATTATTATTATTATTATTATTATTATTATTATTATTATTATTATTATTATTATTATTATCTAGTAAATCACCTTCACACCGGAATAAGTCCCTGTGGGAGATTAGTCAAATGAAGCCGCTGACGTCACTTCGTCTTCTTCTGCTTTGGGTTTACTGGCAGGCCGCAAACCACTTCACGGCGTATACTGCCGCCCGGAGTCCCCGGCCGGAAGTCCCCCGAGTAAATCGCCAGAACGCCGACACCTCCTCATCTCCACCGCTCCCATGTTTTCTTTTGTGTTGCCATAAGTTAGTCTCTCTGCGTTGGTGCGCGGCGCTAATGCTAATGCTAATGCCAGCAAATACAATGGCGGCTTCACAAAAGTTTTACGAGTTTTGCGGGGCATGGTTTGCAATTCGCCGAGCCAATCAGAAATTGGAACCTTTTCCTCCCCAGGAAAGTCTGTGCTCTCTGGCAAGGACTAAAAAGGGGTGAAAAGGTTCGCAAAAAAAAGTTCTGGTTCCAGATCTTTTTGGTGTGAACGGAACTATTCCTGGGAAAAGTACTCCGGTGTGAAAGTGCCTAAAGTGTCAAATGATATTGTGATATGCTTTTGCTGTAAATAAAATAACAAACTTGTCATACAGTAAACAAAGAAAACAGGCCTTTACAATAGTCAAAACAAATCAGACAAAAGAGGCAAAACTGAACTAATTAATAAAAGATGTGCCTCGAAGGCGCCTTTCCGACAGACTTCCCATCTCTGTCTCTTTAGAGGAGGTGAATGTAGTCCTTTATACATCCTTGACTACAGACGTCACGATTAGGTGGCCCTTTTTATAAACAAAAATACTGGCTTTACACAACTTTTTTAAAAGTTAATTTGGCTATATTGAGACTTGGATTAGAATTTGCTCAAATATACTGCCATGAGGAAGTGTGTACACGAGGTGTGGATGGAAAACCAATCTGCATAACATGAATCTGCTACTGCTTTTGTAACTTTAGTGATTGCTGTTTATTTTAATCATTAATATAATGTATCTTTTATAGTCTTGAATTGTTTGGGTATTTTTGTCAAATTTAAAAAAAAAAAAAAAATTAAAAAAAGTGTGTGTTTTGGACAGTTGGTCCAACAAATCAGTCGCCTTGAGGTCTTTTTAAAAAGAAAACATGATATACATGTAATCCAATAATGAGAATAATATATTCAACAGCAACGAGTTGTTTGTGTGAACTCGTCTGCGTTTCTCTTTCAGGTGTTTGCCGATGTGAAAGCCGTCCTCGACAAAGAGGGTTGAGTCTCCCCAGCTGCCAACAACATTCATTTACTCCTTAAGATTTCTTTGTATCAAGTACACTATAATAAGTTGATATGTCAATTCATATTACTTGTTACCTTTGGTTACATTTTTTTCCTTTGTTTTACATCTCTTTTGTAAAGTGCTGCACTGTTGGTTTGTGAACGTGTGTACGATATGTATCGGTATGAATGACATTTGAGTTGCTAAGCAGCTCCTAGCGATCAGAAGAAGTCACAGCTCGTAGTCTGAGGCCGTCGCGTAGGAACAAATGTATGGCTAGCTTAGCTGGACACTTTCTGCTCAATCAAACACACTTCTAGTAGTCTGGTATTATATCACCCATGTCCTCAGAGGATCATGGCATCTGAGGCAGCCATAGTGCTTCAGACCGAATAGTTGGATCTCATACAGGGATTTGTGTAAGAACATCACATAGCTTTAAAACATAGTGTTAATGGACAGGGCTACAGGGCAGTCGCCTTTGTGCCAGAAGTGACCTGCAACACAGGTTTTGGTAGATGGCCCACTCTTCATGGATATTAGACCTCTAACAGAAGGCCCCGAGGAGCTTCATCCCATGAGATCATTAATAAAATATGAAGATCAAAATGAACATTTACTGGACTGTATCGGTGTGAAGGAGGGGGGGGATAAAACTGAAAAGTGAAAACAATGACTTTTTTCTCTTTGTTTTTCTAAACTCATCTACATTATTATTATTATTTTATACATTATATACACACTATGATGAACTTTCTTTATGTAGGTTTTGTGTGTTTCACTTTGATGCTAAAGTAAACATTTTAAGACGATTCTTGAAGTTTAAAAAACCCATGCAGGCTGTGGCTTTCACCCTAATCAGCCACCAGGAGGCGCTGGACATCACTAAATAATTTGAACAGGTATTTCAAAGTTATTTTCAGTCAGTTGAAGTTTAACAGGGTAAATAAATAAGGAAATTCATTTCTAAAATGAAGGAATATTTTTGACAGAATATAGAACATTTAACATTTACTAGGCTATATATAGGCCTACATAATAAAAAAAAAAATCGTTAAAGGTGGGGTATGTAATTTGTTTCAGAAACACTTTTTGTTATATTCCATGGAATGCTCTTAACATCCCGATAGCAATGAATATATTAAATGCTTTGACAATAAATACATACAAAAAACGTCATCTGTGGAAGCCGTGGTGAGCTGGTTTCTCCGAAATTACCTACCTCACCTTTAAATGTATATTTTTATATTTTAAGTCTACATTTTTATTCTTTTGACTTTTTCAGTATTTATGTTTTTAAAAGCACCGGCTAAATGTAATGGAATACATGCATTCATATATTTAGACTGCAATTTATAGTTTTTATTAATTCATCATTTGTTTATGCAAGAGTTTATTTATTCTTGTCCTCTTTTGTCTTCCGTATATATTCCAATATCCACACATACAAAGAAGAGAATCAACTAAACAAGTAGGTATTCTATTTATGAGACTTGTGTTTTGTATAAGAGTGAAAACACAAGTCTACTTGAAAACAATGAACACGGGCTACATAATACATTTTTATTTTCATGTATCATATATATATCATCTGCAGTTACAAAGACATTTGCTTACATATTACTAATATTCCTGAGCGTTTTTTTTAGCTTGAGGCCTGGTGCTTCTGCATCATAAGAGCTACACTCAACACAATCAGCTTTCAAAACAAAGAGTACCAGCCATGCGTACACATGACAACAGGGCAACGCATACCAACAGCAGTTCATAACGACCAGGTGGTCAGCGTTCTAACACATTAGTAGTTAGACTGACGGTAGCGAATAGAGAAGCGTGAATGTAAGGCACTTGAATACACTGCTTTGTACGAGTGCACTGTAATACACACGGTAAGACACATCACACTTGAATGATCCAGCTGAATCATTGCAGCACCAAAATGTAATTGAATACAGCGAAGAAAAAGTATAAATAGCAAGTGCAGAGTCTAACAAAAATTTCAACAAGAAAGAAAAAAAGAAAAGTATGAAAATATATGAATTACAGCATTATGTCATGAGCACGTGCAAAATACCAACAGGCTAGAAATGATTGAAAAATATGTACATAGCATTTTTTTTAAAACATGAAAATAAAATACGTACCACAAACTACCAAACGGTAAAAATAAAAAGCTCTTGTTTAAGCAACAAATGTAACGTAAATATATTCGTACTCTGCCGGCAGATGGCAATCTGAAAATATATATTATCTTATTTACATAAAAACAAATTGCGAAAGTGTGATCACATTACTGGGCAAATTCATACCGTTATGAAAGCAGAACTGTAACAGTGATATCTCAGTCCGAACGGTGGGACCGTCCTTCAATGCTGCTTACATTCACATTCAAAACGTACATTCTGTTAAGACATTCACATGGAAAGCATACACTTCTACAATCTTTGAAATACCAAACGGAAATGTGCATCATTTACAAATGCATAAAGGGCAAACATATATCATATTTATGTTTCTGTTTGAAAAAATATATTTGTACAGCACCGCTGTAAGAGAAAGGGAAATGACAGGGGGGGGTTCTCAGCAGGAGTTCACCAGGCCCGTGAGGATGTTGCTGGGGGTCCTGCGGTACTGAGCCTTGGTGTTGGTGACGGCACCGTGCTTCTGCCGCAGGTGAAGCCTCAGCTGACTCTTGTGTCTGAAGTGAAGGTCGCATTTTTCACACTGAGAAAAAAAAGAGAACATTTGTACGTTTGAAAGGGTTCTTTCATGCTCATTGTCAGCTTCACATCAGCATGCAGTGTCTCCACTGGGACATGTCTCCACTGGGACACGTCTCCATGCTTTCATGTTCTAAAGCTCTTTATTTGTCTCATACTGCCTGTGCTGCAGCACCTCTTTCACCCTCTGTCTAAAACCAGAGCCCAGTCTGCTCTGATTGGTTATCTGGCCGGCTATGTTGTGATTGGCCAACTGCTTAGAGATGTCACGCCCCTTAGCCTATCACGTGCAATATGTCTGAGCACTAGCCGATAGAAGTGAGAGTGTAACATTGTGATGTCAGTATGTTACGGAACTAAACAAACAAGTCCAATGGAGGCGTTTCAGGGGGGGAGTGTGTGGGAGAGAAACTCCCTCTGGACGCACAACAGCTGATGGAGCACACTTCAGCAAAGAGAAAACCTGGAGATGCATTATGTGCCCGCTTTAAAAAGGCAGATTCGTCCCCTACAGCTACAGGTGCTCTGCAGGATTACCACTCAGGATGTCATACTAATGATAGGCACCCAGGGGGAAGCTCTCAGTTAGCTCAATGGATAAGGAGGCAGCCGCTGAGGAGGAAGCTTACATGATAAGGCTTCTCTCCGGTGTGAATGCGCATGTGGCTCTTGAGCGTCTGCAGGTGGCGGAAGTGAGTTCCACAGATCTCACAGGGGTAAGGCTTCTCTCCGGTGTGGATTAAGACGTGGGCGCGGAGATGGGCCACCTGTGGGAACAAATATATATACTTTAAACATGAAGTCTTTCTTAGGATTCCCATTAGCATTGGCTATTCTTCCTGGGGTATACTCACATACATTCAAACACATTACACACTATAGCATAGTATATATACAGATCTTAATGCTTCTCCCCGTGTATCTTTCACCTGCGTGTTTGAATCCATTTGTTGTTCTTATCCCCTCTATTTTCCCTATTTAAGAAATCTATCTCTCTGATAAAAAGAATCTGGCCCAAAATATATATTTTTTCAAAGCTATTGGTCTTAGAGCCCATTTCGAGTTGCAAGTATCTTTTGATTTGTTTCTAAAGTCATTAGATTGCTTTGTTTTCTTCACCTGGACAAATCTGGAGCCGCACGTCTCGCACTTGTATGGCTTTTCTCCCGAGTGGATGCGGGTGTGTGTCTTGAGATTTGCTGGCCGGTTGAACTGAGCGCCGCAGATGTTGCAGTGGTAAGGCTTTGCACCTGGAAGCACATGATGAACGATGAATATAACAGTCACACATGTAAGGTCAACTTAAAGTGACTTTAAAGGCACAACATGTCATGTCCTGCCACTAGGGGGCCCTCAATCAAAACAATAACAAAGATGGAGATTGGGATAAAATAATGACATAACACAACAGCTATATGAAGGCTTTTTAACGCAGAGATGCTCCACAGTACTTAACATAATGTTGCTCTCACCGGTGTGAACGGTCTTGTGGCTGGCCAGGTTCCCCTTGTAGCGGAAGGCGGCCTGGCAGCAGTCACACTTGTATGGCTTGTCACTGTGCACCTGGGCCATGTGTTCTTTCAGGGAGTCCTCCTCCGTGAACTTGCAGTCACACCCGTTGCAGAAGTAGATGTTGCTTTCTGCACAAAGAAACAATAACAACAATGACATGTTAGCACACCTCCATGGTTTTGTTTTGAAATAATCCTAGTGTTGACAGCCACCTACCGCAGCCGGAGGAGGAGTACTCTGAGTGCAGCTTGGTGGTGTCCTCTCTGCTGTAAGAGTCCGGAGAAAGGTGGCCGATATCTAGGCACTGCGGGCTGTCGCAACCACAGGAGGAGCATCTGCGGTAGCTGCGGGTAGAAACACAACCACACAGTTAAATAAGTTGCGACCACAGAAGAAACACCATATCATCTTCTTATGTTCAGTGTTGTACCTGATGCTGCTGCAGGTGCTGCTGCTGCAGCTCTCCACGCTCTGAGCCGTGTGGATCTCTTCTCTGTGCTCGCCGGCCGCCTCCTCCCCCCCCTGCGCCTCGCCTGCTGCAGCGCTCCTGCAGGGGCTCAGCGTCGGGGACATGGGCGTAGCTTCAGCGCCGCCTTCCCGGCTCTCCTTATCGTTCTCGTCTGGAGTTTTGGTTCATAACGATCAGCTTGTACTTCTTCCAGTTGCGGGCCTTGGTGTCATTGGAGCATTCTGAGGACTGTCTTAGGCTCAGCGCTGCGTTCCTGCTGCTGTTGGACTCGGTCGGCGAGTTTGGCTGGCAGTCGGATCGGAGGGGGGCTTTGAGGGCTGCAGATCACTCCTTTACTAAAACCATGGGGCAATCTTGGGCAGCCGTTTCCTCCATGGGGGATATGGACCTCTGGGGGAAACTGGGGTGGGAGAGCATGGTGGTGGACTCGCTGTGAGTCACCTGCGAGCACTTTGCTGGGCCCCTCCTCTGGGAAGGTCGCTGAGCTGGTGGGGGCCTTCAAGCTTCGTAGAAGGAAGCTGGGAGTCGCCGTAGACGTGATAGGAAGCGGAGGTGTTGATCCCCCTGAACACATTGGGGGTATAGCCCTTGCAGTCCTGGAGCGGGGACGGGAGGATGTTTCTGAAGTTTGGCTCGTTGTCTTCAAACGTCCTCAAAGTAAGGACGTCCTCGGACAGATGTGACGAGCAGATCTCGGCCTCCTCAATCTGATGGCTGCTGAAACAACAACAAAGAGCGATACATTCATTTATAGTATTGAATAGTTAAACATTTATTTTCTTGCTGTTTTTCTTTATTCAAAATGTATTATTATTTATTGTAATTATTTTAGTTAAGTAAAGTAATTCTTTATGCTTTTATTTGAAGGCGGTTTTGGGCCCCGTGTGACAGGTGGTGGTGGGATTGGTGCACCGAAATGAGCCACTTGTTAGTTACCAGGGAAACACAGGAAGAGCCGCAGTTGAGACCACTGTCATGTTGGTCCTGCGCAGGGTCGGGTTGGAACGGCGTTACGTAATCAGAATACAAACATCAAGTAACTGTATTCAGCTCGCGTTACATTTGAAAACGAGTAATCTGATTACAGTTACTTTCGTAAAACCTGAAGTGAATACATTTTGGATTACTTATTGGAATTATTGGTGGAAAGATTTCCTCTCAACATTTAATATTCATTACTAAAGGTACAGCCGAATCATCACAGCGCACAAAACCTATTACTGCGCAGATGGACCAAAAAAGCGTTGGAAATAAAATCGCGGGTCCACTCGCTCAGTGTGTGTGTGTGTGTGTGGTGTGTGTGTGTGTGTGTGTGTAGTTAAAACACCGGTCACTCTTTAGCCTTATGATTCTGAAGGTAAGCACAGCGAAGGCGGTGCGTGAAAGGCGGTGCGTGAAAGGCGGTGCGTGAAAGGCGGTGCGCGCTCCTCTTCTCAGAGGCTGAGTAACCCTCCCGCTGCCTCCTGGCGCTGCAGAGATGTCATGAAGTGAAGGAGGTGTTCCTTCTATAAAACAGCTGCGGGAAGCAGATACTGTGAGAGTCACAGACAGACATGAAGGGGGGGGGGGGGGCGTAGTGGTGCAGCAGGTCTGTGAGGTAGGGGGGGGGGGCTGATTGTTGAGGGCTTTGTGAGTAATGAGGAGGACTTTAAGTTGATTCTTTGACGGACGGGGAGCCAGTGGAGGTTCTGGAGGACGGGAGTGATGTGGTCTCGGGAGCGGGTGTGGGGTGAGGAGGCGGCAGCAGAGTTCTGGATATGTTGGAGTTTATTGAGGAGGTTGGATGGTATGCCGTAGAGCAGGGGTCTTCAACTAAAATTCAACGAGGTCCAGTTAGAGAAAATGTCCCCATGCAAAGGTCCGGAACATCAAAATGTCTAAGTTACTTTATGAATTAGTGTGATATATATTGAAGTGACCTGTAGCTTTATCAACGTCTGCATGTAATCAACAACTGACTGCCAATCAAATAAAGAAAGTACAAAAACAACAATAGGTATTGTAAATTAACATTACTTAAAACTGTGGATCTGTGTAATGTTCCTCTCGGGGCTGCATTTACAAATAAAATAGAGAAAATAAATAAAATAGCTTTTGAAAATATGTGCATCTTAAAAGTGCTTAATTTTAGATAAATAAAATAAAGTGTAGCAGCAGCTTGAGTTTCCCTTTTTCTTTGTTAACCGTTTCACATTATGACCTAACAGTTTCAGACGATTATAGAACAATATCAGTCTTTACACATCATAACAATTTAACAGTTTCAACAGTTTCTCTTTCTTTCCCTCTTATATTGCAGTCCCTCACGTCGCTTTTTTAATTCAGTGAGAGAATTGAGCTGGAGATTGTCCTGCCAGGAGTTTACATCTGGGCTGAAATGGTGTCAGGGCCATTCTCATACACATGCAGGTGCTCATTGGTTACAGTGATGCAAACACAGGTATGGTGAAAAAAGAGAGAACTATTCGAAGCAGAAAAAAAAAACAGCGTAATATACCATCTGACAAAGGGCCTGTGCTATAATGCTTCAATTAACTGGCTATTCTTTATAATATACTCAGATCAATAGGAGACAGAGGTGTTAAGTTATAAATCAAGGGATTTTATTATCTTTTACAGCAGGGGTGGGGAACCTTTTTCCTTTCAATTTTACAACATCCTCCGAGGGTCGTACAAATTATTGAACTCAACCTATGCTTAAAAAAACTAAACTCACAGCCCATTCATTTGGCCTTTCTTTCATGCTGTGCAAAGAAAAAGCAACCTCTTAATCCAGATATCTCACCATGACTCTCGTATGCATGCATGTGCACGGTGTGGCATGACCACCAAAACAGAAAGATATGGACACAAGATGTGTGCAAATGTATTTAGTATCCTATCCATGTGAACATGATTTAAGTGTGGGGGGGGGACCTGACCTATTTTTTTAAATATTGAAGTTAAAAGCATCAATCTGGTACACTTTGAGAGCAACATTAAGAGATCTATGGATACATCTCTCAACACCCATATGAAACAGAACTGTAAGCATATTTTTCTTTTTGGATATTTACAAATCACTCCCCTTTTAACTCTATTCTTGTTATTTTTAACAACTTTTTTGTTACTTGTCATATAGTATTTTAATACCTGTTTTCATTTAGTCTCATTAATAACTACATTGATCATATCAAGGTGTGCCTAACCTCACTGAGCTGAGGTTATTTGAGCCTCTCAGGAGAGAGCTCTCTTCCACCTGGTTGTAGAAAAGCTCTTTAAATACGTTAGCATAGCTAGCTAACCAGATGCTAATAACAACAGATCGCCACTGTGCTTACAACTAAAGACACAGCCACGCAAACACTGTGGCATGTGTACGGCTCCTTATGGGTATTGCAATATTTGAAGAGCTGCAGCGGGGTTCCGGTGCTCTCTGTCAGCACTCCTTTCAGACGAGACATACCACGTGAAGACACGTTACGCTCGTGTTGTGTTCAAGGAACCTGTCCTTGGCCAGGAAAAACAGATACTCGCTTGTTTAATTATTTTTGCGGTCTAGATTTCTTCTTCTTTTTTGAAGTGAGAAGTTGTCCGTCAGTCGGACTGACGGACGGACTCCCCCCCCCACCCCCAAAACGAAAACTCTTCGGTTCTCCACAAATTACACAAGTCACCCAAATCAGTGTTAAAAAAGCGCGAGGCGCCGAACAATCCCCTATTAATGTATTGATTATAGCTCCGGGTCCGTATAGGTCGGCGTCGGCGTCTGGGTCCGGATCCGGACCGCGGTCCGCCTGTTGCTGACCCCTGCCGTAGAGGATGCTATTGCAGTAGTCGAGTCGTGATGTGATGAATGCATGAATCAGGGTTTCAGCAGCAGAGGAGGAGAGTGATGGGTGGAGATGGGCAATGTTTTTGAAGTGGAAAAAGGCGGTCCTGGTGATGTGATTTATGTTGTGGTTGAATTTGAGCTGACTGTCGAAGATGACTCCGAGGTTGCGGATGTGAGGGGGGGGGGGGGAGATAGAGTGTGGCTGTCAATGGTGAAGTTGAAATTCTGGATGTCTTTGATACGGGATGGGGGGGCCGATGATGATGATGTCTGATTTGGCACTGTTCAGTTGGAGATAGTTTGTTTGCATCCATGCTTTTATTTCTGAGAGACAGTTGGTGAGAGTGGATTGTGTTGTGGGGGTGATGGTTTTTGTTGAGATATAAAGTTGGATGTCATCGGCGTAGCAGTGAAATTGAAGGTTGTGGCGACGAATTATTTTGCCAAGGGGGAGCATGTAGAGGATGAAGAGGAGGGGGGCCAAGCACCGAACCCTGGGGGACACCTTGAGACAGAGGAGCAGTGGAGGAGGTGCAGTTGTTGATGTTGATAAACTGATGTCTGTCGGTGAGGTAGGATTTCAGCCAGGAGAGTGCAGTGTCAATCCGGTGCTTAAACTATAGCTCTACCCCCCTGGCCGAAATGTCCTTAAATTGAAGTCCGAGTTTGACATTTTAATTAATGTCCTGCCAACACTGGCCTGTTCTAAGCCGTGTCCCTCACTCCTCACATCCCAAGCTGCATCCCCAACAAGTTTATTATGTTGTTACATCGTTTCAGATGTTATGTTTCAGTTGTGCTCTTGATAAGCCATGAAAACAGTAAAAACACGTTCAGTTTCCTTTTGCTTTTTGTGTCTCCTGTTCACCAAAACATACCCATCTGTGATGGAAAAAGAAAGTAATCCAAAAGTAATCTAAAAGTAATCTGATTAAGACGCGTAACTGTAACTGTATTCGGATTACTTTCAGAGCCATGTAATCAGTAATCAGTAACTGATTACATTTACAAAGTAACCCTCCCAACCCTGGTCCTGCGTTACATCTTCAGTTTGTTTATTTGTTTCGCCGCTAGAAAAGTAAGTTTAACTCCAACTCGTTCATTTACGGAGATATTGCAGTGTGCCACATTCTTTGACTCATGTACCTGGACTGGATGAACCTGAGGCAGGTGTCGGCCACGTGCTCCATCTGGAGGTAGATGGCTGTGCTCATGGTGGCCTGGACCAGACTGTCCTTCAGGTCCAGACAGGACGTGTACATGAAGTCCAGCAGGATGGAGAAACCCTTGGCGTCCACTTTGGGGTCCAAGCCTATGGCACTTAGGTTGGCATTCTTGGGGTCCATGAAGACAGAGTAAAAGAAGCCACTGTAAGATAATAAAAGAAAAGGTGGTTCAGTGTTATTCAAGTTGTGAAATTAGATGGTGTGGTGGCGGTGTCAGGAGTAGCAGTTCTTCAAATACATCACACATTTAACATAAAGGCAGGTGGAAGGAAACACACCTTGTGATCGACTCAATTAAAATATAAGCTCTAAAAAAAAGCCCTTTATTGAGTACAGTCCATAGGTACTCATGCTGTCTGTGTCAGATCTGATAGTGCATACCTGCAGGCTACCAAGATGGCCTTGTGAGCGTGAAAATGCTGTCCGTCCACCTGTATGGCGACATCAGTCAGGATGTTGCGGCTGCGGAGGCGGTTGAAGTTGAGCAGGACGTCACCCGCATGGCGTGTGAATTGAATGCAGCCATCAGCAGTCATGGCCATGCTGTCGAAATCTGATGGAGGGCGAAAATCATAAACTGAGAGTGAGTTGCTGAAAGTGTTCTGGGTAGATGAATAATAATGCGGTTACATTGGCACCTACAGGGGCATCACTCAAGCAGATTCTCAGACAAAGGTAATTTTACTTAAAGTGTAATTTACCCATTGCTTCTTATTCTGAAATGTTAAAACGTTGTGTGGTTTTGTTTATTGTCACTCGGTCAGCTTTGGCCTTCAGTACTGACTTCAAACAGTAGATGGCGTGCTGAGCCATTTAAAATGTGTAAGAAATGTCAATATCATAGTAAACCCCAGCCTTCAGTATTTCCTCACAGAACAGTCAGTGCACAGTAACTAAGTACTTTTACTCTCAAGTACTGTACTTAAGTACATGTTTTAGTTACTGGTACTTTACTTGAGTATTTTAAATTCCCGCTACTTTATTATTCTACTCAGCTGCAATTCTAGGCAGATATTGTACTTTTTACTCCATACATTAATTATTCAGATGAATACCACAACATATGATCAACACATTATGATCTATTAGTGAATTTCACACAATATAGCCTACACAGAGTATTTAAGCTGCAACATTAAAGTTATGAAGACATTGATGCAACAATAATTAGAATACAATACTATTTTGTATTCTAAAATTAGCCATTGTAAGTAATTATTTTGGACTTGAAATATACGTTTCATGTTTGGACTTGAAATATATGTCAGTAACATTTTGAATGTCAAGTTTCTTTAACATAATAGACTAACAATACAAAAACGTTCACTTTGCATATTCTGCTACACTCAGTAAAGAATGTTAATAACCACAAATTAGCCTCACCAAAATCTGTTTTTGTAATAAAGCGTCAATTATACACGAATGAACAACATTCAATATAATAATAACCGCTTTTATCATGTGTCATCACCTCTGGCTTATTCGTGTGCAACATCAGCCAGATGCCTTCAAGGACTGACATCAAAACAAGCTTTGAAGCTAACAAGTGTCCTGACAGCGCCTCATCAAAGAGAGGCGCCATTGTAGAGAGAAAAGTCGAAGGGAGTTTCACTTAATATTTTTAATTAAAAACAAGAACAAATACGCAATGGATTTGCGAAAAAAAAACAGTGACTTTATCATTTCGAAGCGACGTAAAATACTGACAGAAATAATAATAAAACAAAGTATAGCTTAATGGCGGACTTCTTTTTAGGATAATCAGTTTGATATCGGTGTCCTCATGTGTACTCTGCGGTTCTCCCGCATGTAGCAGCGCAGTGCTGGCAGCCTGTGGGTTGTAAACGTGTTTGACGTTGAGCACATTCCGTCCTGACTGCTCGGATTAGATTGCGAGTACACAGAGAGGTTTCCTGTTCCCCCTGTATAAGTACAACACATCTAAATTAACCCACTAATACATGTACTCTTCTCCCGCCAAACGAACCGTGAGTTATCAGGGGGGGAAACTAAACTGCGACGGTGTGTTTTGGCAGGTTGTGATTCCAAGGAGTGGTTAGTTGTTGCTGCTTAACTTCTTTCGGCAGCGAGCCACCGAGCAGGCCAGCACAAGTTTAGAAACGGGGTTAAGTCAGGGGACGGCTTTAATTATGTGTCTCAAATGGTGTTTTCACGACGGAAGCTAATAAGGGAAATTCCTCGGTTTGCATATTAAACACTCGGTGTGATGAAAAGATTGTTTCAAGACATGAGAAAATGCGCAGAAAGAATTAGACGTCACAAAACCAGCCCGACTAGTCCTGTTGCGACACTTTTGCAGCCTCTATTGCCAAATGCTGCACCAAACACAACTATAAAAAGGTATACATGTATTCAAATATGGATAAATACTCAAACGGCTGTGTTAGTTAAAGGTTCACGTCACGAGGCTGCTGTTTGTTTTTAAGTGTAACGGCAGCTATTAATGTAATTACGTGACTAAATTAAACAACCTAAACAAGACACACTTCCGTTTAAAACAGTCAAAAGCAGTGCAGCTGTCAAAGTCATACATTAAATCTGTTAGTTCACTTCTGTCTAAAGATATCACAACATTTTCAATATATAAATAATGAAAAAATAATCATGCCCAGGAGCAGCCACAAGAGCAACTTGTACTTCACAACACTTCTGACCTAATGCTGAGAAAAAGGAAGGAAAAAAAAAGTCACCTTGTAAAAGTTTCCTCGAAACTCTGTGCATCACCAGTTCTGAGAATCCTGTTCTAAGAAACACAGGGGCTCAATTCTCGGAATTTCAACAGAGGACCGTACCATTATCTGCTAGGCGGGGGAGCTACTTATCCACATCTGTGTCATTTCCACCCTGATATCGTTAATATTGTGCACAACAACATTTATCTGCTCAGTAACAACTGCTTTTCACACTTGTTTATAGGGTTGGTGTGGAATATAACCGAAGTATAAGTAGTTTATTAGTGTATGTCGTAGTTAAATAATCTTCCCGTGTTGTGGAAGGGTCCAAGTGCAAGGTCAGCTGACCGAGTTATAAATACCGTGGGGAATATGAGAGCATGTTGTCGCTGTAAACCTGCCTGGGGTGCAACGAAGACTTGAGAAAAGTTATATTATCTTCTAGTATTTTGAAATATAATATTCCTGTTTTAGTTATTTGTTTTCTTCTTCATTAACATCTACCCACTTCGTCTTACTAGCTGCAGTTTAGCAGCCAGTTTAAGTTGCTATGTGGATTTAACTGTCTAGTAAGCAAAGATGGTAAGAAATACTGAGTTTTGTTACTTATAGTGGTTGTACTACAGTGAAGGAATACTCTGTTACATGTAGTAGGCCTACACGTTAATGTGCAATAATGTTAGCATCACACATTCTTAGAGTACCAAAACAAAAAGAATGCATTATTCAGAATGGCCAATTTCATAATAATAAATATAACTGGATTATAATTAGTGATCCATTAATGTGTTCACCATTGAAATGTTGCAGATGCTAAAAGTGGATCTAACTTAAAAAATGTTTTATTCTATATACTTTTACAGGTATCCTACTCCATTTACATAACTGATACTTTAACTGCAACACATTTATTTGATTGCTTTTTTATGTTATACAAGTTTACGTTGAAGATCTGGCAGTATGACATCCTAGTTTTAAGGTCATGCGATTGTGATATAGTGAGCAATGTGTGTAAGGGTAAGTCCTCAACTCTCCGAAAAGCTCACTTGCACTCGTCTGGTGTTCCCACCACTTCCTGTCCCACCGTCCCAGCTGTTTACTCATCCGGGTAACACACAATCCCAGATGTATACTTAATGAGGAAGAAGTCAACAAGTTAGAAACGTGCTGCTTTTGAATGAACAGCTGACAAGAAGTTCCTGGATAACACTCTCTGAATAAAGAACCGCTGTTGAGACAGACTGCTGTATGTTAATGAATGTGTGTAATGAAATGCTCCTATTCTGTAATCTGTTCATTGGTACGTAACCTCAGTGTAATAGTTTGTAATACGGTTGGCAGGCTTATTCTTCAGCTGAGTGCCTGTGATCATATTGCAATATATTGATAAATAAAATTAAAAAAAATGCTTTGCCCTAAATAATCATTCACAAATGTGTTAATAATCATAGATAAACTTTAAAGCTTGCCATTATATTTACTACCAGTATTACGGTTTACTGCAGTTCTACGCGTGTTTTGTCCAAGTGGTGTTGCCATACCTGCAGAAGCTTGACTCTGCACAGCAAATATTATGATTTTATTCTTACAAAATGACAACCTTATTTTCGTAATATTACTTTTTTCTCAACATATACAGCTTCTCGAAGAACACAGATATGTTTTGAGTGCAGCAAATTCTGAACTTGGGCATCAATCTTGCTTAAACACAAAGCTGGACAAAGTCTGGAAATGTATAAACAAATTGAAATGAATAAATACATTACTAGGGTGAAAAGGTGCCGGCAAGGTTTTACTTTCCCAAATGAAGGACACACAATGGGAAGGAAGTGTAAATCTTGTCTCCATGTACGCAGGGATAACGTAAAATATATGAATGCAATACATTTATCATGAAAGCCACTATATTTGATTATTTTTGGATGTTTTGAATTGTAACCTGGCGTATGAATGTGGTGTTAGCATGCAGGAATTGAAGCTCATACCCTGACGCCCTCTTAACCAATATCCCCCGTACACAAATGAAACCTATATTGGAACATTTAAAACAAATTATGAAGGGTTTTTTTTTCAAGAACAATTCATTCTGGAAACTATCATTGATTTCACCTCCCTGATTCAGTCTCAGCTTTTACTGTGTTTTGCGCTTGTTTTTGAAGGTGTAGAACCGCCATCTGTTGGCTTCACCTTTCTCTCTCTCGTGAGGCTCACTAAACAAACACAGGTTAGACCTTTCAGTGGGAGGAAGGAGCAGGAGCACAGTAACTGTGACTTTACTTAGGAGCATGCTTGTCACTGAAATAAACATTTAGAATGCATTGATTGCCTTGAATTTGCAAACATATAGTCCTTATTACCATACGCCCCTTTATAAACAGCGTGCATATTTGCAACCTTGTTATATTGACTCTGCAATTGTGTCAAACTAATTGTCGTACCACATTCCTATGGATAGGTCATATTTAACAACATCCAACACATGTAACAGTAAAAAACGATGTGTTTATTACTCCTAAATCTATATAAAAAATCTTAAATGACTACAAGAATTATCACCTACACATAAAAACAAGTATTTACGAGAACAACAGCAATTCCCCTGACATTAGGTCTGCTGAACATGTTGTCGAACAGAAAAACTCTCAGACAGAATTTCCCCCCGTTAAATAAATGTGCAGTGCAGCTCAACAGGTCTAAATTACAGCTGTTCAGGTGGCTATGGCAACAAAGAGGTCTATTTCTAGTTAATGTTTTCACTCGAGATGTTTTTCCCCTGCGGTTATCTTTCGTGGCCCAAGTTTCTGTGGTTTGTTCATCTTCACATCCTTTTGAAAGAAAGGTTTTTAAGCAGAGATCAAACCGTCGGTTAGTACAGAGAGCCTTGTCAGACAAAATGAACCTCTGATTTCCTGGTTTAGTTGTTTATTTGCTTGCAAGAAGTGCATAGATTTGATCAGTCAGTCTTTGCCATGCTCGTATCGCTGCAGCATCTTTAATGTCAGGTTAGCTGCAGACAACCAAGAGCAGATGTGTAACACACAAACTGCTGCTGTGTGGTAGATAGCTGAGCATTTAAGCGTCGGCTCACACAAACATGTCGCTTCTGGTTCCATTTACAGATCAAATATCTGTCACTTTGTTTCTTTTCTGAAAGGAAGTTATAATTCTTGTTGCAACACGACATAAATAATGACCCAAAAAAAGATCAGTGCAATTGGCATGCAAACATCTGTTATTGCTGTTCATTACAGAGAGGAGATTATTGTCAAAGCAGTTAAACAGGCATGCCAGTATTCTTTATTGCACTTCCACAATGTTGCCGGGCTTTTAAGAGACACATGAAAGAGAATGGTGAAGAAACAATGGTTTTATGCGTGGTGGGGGTGGACGGATGGTGTTGATAGAAAAAAGTTGGGACATTTTGTGCGTAAAATCCACTGAAGCTTGGAAGCGGAATAGATGAAGAAAAATCCCCTCATTACACAAACACCAACATAAATATGGTTCCATTCAGATTTGAATATTTATACTATTTTAACTACATCATCTTGTGGCTCTTCAATGGTATCATTATTTTGTCCAGATCTTTGGTGCTACCTACCTACTACATATCTCAATGAACTCCTATTAATATCGTAATATAAGTGGATTAAAACGAGCATTGACTCGGATAACATCTGGGTTACACTTGGATGCAAACCGGACCATCTCTTGCCCTAGACATGTATATTCCCACAAAGACCACACTCCAAGCCGACCCCTAAATAAACCCTGATGAGGTCGAGGAGATGTCATAGGGTTAAGCGGCCTTCACATGACATGGCGAAGGGAGACATTTGTAAAATCACTATTATTATTGTTCTTTTTTTTTTTCTTTTTTTTCCAAGGAAATGGGGAATCAGAAAATAAGCTGTATGTGATGGTTGATATGAAAGTCACTGTTTGAAGGGAAATTGACGCCGTACACGATTTGTATCATTGTCTTGTAATGTACTGTCGAATGTCATGTTTTATGATATTTGTGGACCCCAGGAAGATTAGCTGTTGTTATGCACCAGCTAATGGGGATCCTAATAAACTATAAACTATGACAAGCAGTATGGCACTGTGCTGATGTTGACATGGTTTGGTACCCCTGCCATCCAGCACCGCTTAAAATGTTCTCACCAAGTGCTGCGCTTAAGATTCAAATGATTTCAACATTGACATTGATTGCCGCTTTCCTTTTAGCCCAACCAATCAGATCACAGTTGTGCTAAGCAGCGCAAGCTAACAGGGGAGCTTGCAACTGTTTTCACTGCAAGGCTCTGCGCCCAACCTCACGTTGAAAGGTGAAAGAAAATAGAAAGCAAATACACAGAATATGTCTTGATTGATTGAAGAGCACTCGCCATGACAAAAAGACAGATAAGCGTCAGCAAAAGCTGCAGAAAGATCAACAAAAAAGTTTTTTCGTGTGACATCCTTTATCCTTTTCACCAGAGCCTGTTTGAAGAATGCATGAAGACAACACGCCATGGAATTTTCCCAGCCAACCCTGGAACCAATGTGTTGCCATTCTCGTCTCCTCCTCTGCCAGTGAGAAAAAGGCTGTGCTACGTGTTAACAAGCGCTCCCCCGCCCCCTCTGGTGAACTCCGCTGACCTGGGCCAGACGGATATCAATGTGCCTGTTCTAAAACATGACCCAGGCACATGGTTCCCTGACAGGGGTCAAAGGCCATAACGGTAAAATATGACTCTGAAACTAGCTCCGTCCTCGCAGACACGTAGCCTTGGGGAGAAGAATGGGAAGTGCTCATTTATCTTAAACTAGGAGCATGCCATTGAATTTGGGAGTAAAATGTGCAGGAGAATACACTGTTCTACGAACCACAAAGGTGCAATAGAAAGCAGATCAAAACCTTGCTTGTGAACAACATGTCAAAGGGTAAAACAAGACACATTAAAACATTTATTATATGATTTCTTAGCATGACACTGAACATGAAACACTGAATATGGAACGCCCATGAGCTAGTGGACTTTCAACTGCTTACATGTAGCCAGTGTGGGACTAAGCGAGAATATACTTTAATTGTTTGTGGTTTTTCCATAATGACCGGTGAACTTCAGGTGACCCGGATGCAGCGGAAAACACTTTGGTTTCAGAAAGCCAATACTGTGTTGTCCACCGCAGATAAGGGTGAAGGGTGGGGGTGGGGTCATCCAAAGTGTTTTCGTTCTGAAGTCTAATCCAACTGATTAGATGAAGTTTGATTAACCTAACGTGAAACACAACACGAGACCGTGTCAACACATTCAAGTGTGAAGACTTCCGTTTCATAGCCAGGTGTTAATCTTTCTCTCCGTCACTCTAAGGCAGGGGTTCCCAACCTTTTTTCCCAAGAGCCCCCCCAAATGACTCCTGTTGGAAGTTGCGCCCCTCCACACACAAGGGGGGGCGCAACAGCGGTAATTAAAGTTTAAAAGTCTCAAAAAAGCTACAACGACTGTCACAAACTGGATGAATGATGTATGTTGTTAAAGGAGGATGAAAGCGTAATCAAGGAGCACTATGGAGCGACTTTGATGGTTATTGGACTCAGGATTAATTCATCTGGATTCCCGCTGTATGAAGAAATTAAAGGACGGCGCAAGTGGGAACAATTCGCAAAGGGATTAAACTGTTTAAAACACGCTCAAAGTAAACCGGATTTTGCCGATGTGTTTATGAGGATTCAAAAGTCGTAAATAATCTACAAAATGGAGGAGACCGATCTGATCGGAGCAACTGTGACAAACAATCCAACTGAAGCCGGCATGGACAATGACTATGTTTTAAAAATGCGCTTATCCAGAAAAGCCTGGTTTGGACACTTTACGCGCCGAAGAAACATTTCTATTAAAAAAAGAATTATACATTTCTGTCTTGTTATGCCTATAATAGCTACTAACTTGAAGTAAAAAAACAAATGTAAAAAAACAAACAAAGTCTAAATATGATATTTGGCCTCAAATCATCTGAAGCCTGGCGCCCCCCCTGCGCCCCCCTGCGCCCCCCTGCGCCCCCCTGCGCCCCCCAGGTTGGGAACCACTGCTCTAAGGGCACATTTAAAGGAGCCCTATTCTGCTCATTTGCAGGTCCTAATTGTATGTAGTGTCTCTATTGTGACATGTCTCCATGCTTTAATGCTCAAAGAGCTCTTTATTTTTCTCACACTGCCTGAGCTGCAGCACCTCTTTTCACCCTCTGTCTGAAACCAGAGCCCAGTCTGCTCTGATTGGCCAGCTGGCCAGATCTGTTGTGATAGGTCAACTGCTTAGAGACGTCCTGCCGCTTAGACTGTTACATAGTAAGGTCACTATGTGTGGGAGAGAAACCCCACACGTTTGTGAAATTTGAGATTTCAGCGTTTGCACAACAACCTATATCAAACTCTACAGGAAAGGGAAAACCCCAAAAAGCATAATATGGCCTATTTAAGTGAAACCTACTTGCCAATAAATCTCAGTGTATTTCTTATGATAATTAAGTTGCCAGAATGCAAAACAAAAGCATCAAATAACCCATCCCCCCAACAATGGTCTGGTCTAGGCCCTGCACGTTCTCAATCCTTGAAACCCCCCTGTGTTATAGTAGTTTAATTCATATCTTGTATCTGATAAATCATGTTTATTTATTTAAAGTGGCCCCCGGGCAGAGAAAGTTGAGTCTCCCTGGTCACAATGGTACCATTTAAGTTTGGCTGAGTATGAATTTGAGCAATAAGCATTCCTAAATTGCATGTATTTCTGAACATGGCAACTATAAATTGATCTTTCACGAAGCATTTGGTTCAGGCTGGCAGCTGAAACATGTTCCACAAACTGTCAATAATTCACAACACATCTTATCTGCATGTCTTCTCATGTGGCGTATTGGAGCTGACAGCGAGTTTCATAAACAGTACAGTTAGATTTGTCAACTTCAAACCGGAACCAATGCTCTTCATGACTTTCATATCTGTGGTTTCCACAGCCTGGGTTGCAATTCTGCCGACTTTCAAATTAGGGGAAAAGTTTCCTCGAATTGTAGAAATTAATGTTTTATTTGGGTTGTTTATTTCCTTAAGGGTCCAGCACATTTTAAGACATGCATAGGCTGGAGCTGTTTTTGTTGCTACAGGTGCACAAATAATTGTAACATAGGACGTTTATCGCTGTTCAATTGAGATCATAACAGTAATGAATTAAAAGGAGAAAGAGTTTGTGAATTTTGCAACGTGAAGACATTTAGCAAACATGTAAGACCTTTATTTAGATGTAGCATTTGCACTGAGTCCCTGAGAGCTTGCTGTAACACAAACTGGCCAGTTGGCAGTGTTACTTGACACCGACCAAAATATAAATCACATTATTTGGGTCACTTGAGGACAGGGACTCATGTCCACGTGGTCCAACCTCAAATAAAATGCTTGGAGGGGATTCATGAATGGTGGTTTTGTTGCACTTCAGAGAATGCACCCACAGCTGGAAGTGGCTAATTGATTACATGCAGAGGAAAAGTCAGCTCTGAGCACTAATCTGTGCACTGAGACCGTAGACTGGGCTAACGTCTATCTAGAAAGTCATCTGCCACTGTCTTTGGCCAGAATGGACAACCCTCACTTCTCAGTCAGTGAGTGGAAAATATATTACTGGACAAATAAACACTTGACACCATAAGTCTAGCAGCAAAGGCAGCTTTTAAATATTTCTTTTCCTTTTTTTCTATACAAAGTTTACCTTGGATTGATTGTGAGGCAATATAAACACATATATCAACACTACCTCTCACTTCATTTTATCTATCTGTGGAAAAGTACCAGGGCTCTGTGTCACCATAGCGGATTCCCCTGTTGTTTTACAGCTAAGCTTTGGGGAGGGGGCAGGGCGGCAGAGAGGTGGGGGTTTCTGAGGGTGTGTTTGTGTATGTGCGAGAATGAGGGAAGTTATTGATGTGATTGGCTCTCTCACTCCCCACACGAGTGGACTTTACCTCTTTGACTGAATGGAGATTGTAGTGAAAGTGGCGCAACTTTCACTACATTTAGCGCTAAAATGCGAAAAGTTCGGAAGTTAAAAGCCAAATTACTGCAACCTGAAGGCTGCAGTAAAATGTTTTTAAAACATATTGCTCTACTATTCAACCCAACATTTTAAGTTAAAATTCCTTGTTAAAAACAGTTTTATTTAATATCATCGACCTGTAGAGCTTGATAGACTTATATGTACGTCCACAAGTTAGCTAGCTTGTGTTAGCCGTGCTAGCCGCACTGGTGCTGACTGCTGCGACAGAGCTGACAGAGAAAACAGTGCTAACATACAGTTGAGCCGCGAGCTAGCTAGCATTAGGCATAATAATAGTGGGAGGGATGAACCCCTCTTCATGGTCACACAACACACACAGTGACATGTGTTCTCTGCTTTTAACCCATCCTAGTACCAGGAGTCTAGTACTAGGAGCAGCTATTGCACAGCGCCCGGGAAGCAATGGGAGTAGGGGGAAGGGGGGTGTCCGGTGCCTTGCTCAAGGGCACCACGGCAGTGCAGGAGGTGAACTGGGAACTTTCCAAGTAGCAGTCCACACTCCATATTTAGGTCTGGTCGGGGACTTGAACCGGCGATCCTACGGCTCGCAATTCAAGCCCCTACTGACGGAGCCACTAGAGACACTTGTACTAACAATGGCAACAATGCTAAAAGAGTTAACAACGGCACATGGGGGTAACCGTTAGCTAGCAAATACTTAAGTTTTGGAAACCGTATATGGGCTTTGTTCACAAATAAACACACAAAATGCACCACCTTTATTAAAAAGGATAATTAAATTGACATATTTTCATCCTTAAAATCGTATTTTATAGATCTTTAGCAAATGCACATTTTTGTATTGTAGGCTATATATTTTTATACCCTTTTGCAATCCAACAACAGTTCATAAATTGGACCAGACAGAAAGCACATTGCCTCAGATCAGAATCAGAATACCTTTATTTGTTCCACAGAGGGGAAATGACAAGGCCTCAGGTGGGTTCTTCAGTTTATTTATGAAAACACTACCTTTCAGGAAGTAAGGTTTAGGTTACCCAACGCTGATAATGAACCATGAATTGTTTGCATGATCTTAATCACTGAGGATTCATTTTGTATTCATGTAAAATTAACTAAACTTACTTAAAAACTGAAAATGTTGTTGTGAAATGTTGTTGTGAACTAAAATTAGGGTGGAAATGTTGGTGTTTTTGTCTAAAGATAATTTGGCTTTTCCAAACAACATTCTTCAGTGAAGCTCTTTCAGTGAAGTACGTCCGGGAAAATGGTGACAGGAACATGCCTGTCTTTTTATTTGTCAATAAACAAACCTTGAGGCAAAAATATGGAGGCAAAAATGTCAGCCTATTGAACTCAGTTTATTCAAAGAGAAATTAGCGGAAATAGTCATTTTACAATGGTACAAAATAATAATTCTGTTAAGGTTATGCAAACTCAATGCTTTTAAGCAACAGTACCTACATTTTGTACATAGAAATATGAGGGCCAACAGTGAAGAGAGTACTTGTTCTTGGGAATGTTGCTAAAAATTCGATATGGAACCAATTTCAAGGAATTGGTTTACATCCAAAACCTCTAGTTTTATATCCTTATTGTTACAACCTTCCAAAGGCTGGAACAAACAGGGAGGCCACACAGAGTTAAATGCCAAATATATGTTTATTTAACAGGTTATAGAAGAACACCTCTGATGAATAGTGTATGTAAGAATCAGACTGTCAGTAGTGTGAGCAGTGTGTGGGTGTGTGGAAGGGTGTTGTAGCATGTTGGAGGGTGCATCGAACCTAGCACAGGCTGCAGGCTGAGGTTGCTGCAGCATGCCAGGATCTGAATCAGAGAGTGATCCTTGCAGCTGGGCAACCTTTATACCTTCTTGTGGCTCCGCCTCTAGATGGGCGGGCACAACCAGGACGACACTCCCAGTACCTGCCAGAGGACAGCAAGGCAGAAGGGGGGGGGGGGGTCGTCACACCACCTCCCTTAAAATGGAGGACCCACTAGGATCCTCCAACCTGAGGCACAAAAACACAACCACCAAACACAATAGACACAACCAAAGTTAACCTTGAAATGTTCATTCAACCTGCAAGCACATCTGTAGCATCTAGCTCAACCCCTCAGCAACGTTGGTACCCAAGAAGCATTTTAAGAGAGGGCAACCAGAAAAAACAGACACCCTAGCAGGGAGAACAACACTAGTTAACCTAGGAGGTTATAGCCCTGGACATGGCATCAGCCACTGTATTATCCACACCTTTGACATGCCTAATGTCCAGATGAAAAGGCTGGAGGAAGAGACACCAACGCATAAGGCGTTGATTTGGATTCTGGAGCGAGTGCAGAAAGGTTAGGGGATTATGATCTGTATAGACCACCAGGGGCCCAACTCCACTCCCAACATACACCTCAAAATGTTTTAACGCCCAGATGAGTGCCAGTGCCTCCTTTTCAATGATCGAATAGTTTAATTGATGAGAGTTACATTTCTTAGAGAAGAAAGTCACCGGGCATTCGGAGCCGCTCTCATCAATCTGCGCGAGTACTGCCCCAGCTCCAACCTTACTAGCATCCACATGAAGAATGAAGGGCTGGTCCATCTGGGGAGCTGCTAGGACAGGAGCCGAGCACAACACAGTTTTCGCAGCCTCAAAAGCCTGTTGACATCGAGGAGACCATTCAAACTTGACCTTAGGGCTGAGAAGAGAGGTGAGGGGCGCAACCACCGTAGAGACATTCTGACAGAACCCACGATAGTACCCCACCATGCCCAGGAAACGAGAGAGTTCTTTTCCGGTTGTGGGAACAGGGAACCGGTCAATCCTAGCTGGAAACGTATCTTTTCCTTCTGAAACACCTTCACTGTAGTGACTGAGCCCCCGCACTACTCTCTTTGTATCCCGCATCGCCACGACCACGGCTGTCGCCAAAAAACACCTTATGGGTCAGAGTAAACTCGTCTGCCAGCTTGGCTGCCTCTGAAACTAGGTTTACCTTCTGCTCATTAATGTAGGTAACAACACGGTCTGGCAAGGTACCTTTGAATTGCTCAAGCAAGATAAGCTCCTGCAGATCTTCCAGAGGAGGAAACACACCAACGGTTGAAACTAGCGGTTAAATCACGAGCAAACTCCATATGTGACTGCTTCTTAAAATATTAAGGAATTCTTCAAGTCTTCTTTCCTTAAGTAAGTTTGCATACACATTCCCAAAGAGTAACAACATTGCCTGCCGTAGTAGTGTATGCATCTGCTTTTTATGCTCTCTTTCTCTGCTACATACGTATGTAGCAACTAGGATTCCAGAGGTCAACCAAGCAATCCAATACGTATTGAATGCAAACCGTCTTGCTTCATTTGAGAAGATGACAATCTCACAACACTGAATTCCAATCTATGACTTTTATTTCCATTTAGAAATGCGTGACATGTCTCATTGCAGTCTGTTTTGTTCCTATATTTATGTTGCCTCAACCTACCGGACATGGTTACAACCTGTTTGGTTTGTATTCCTCTTTCTAAAGACGAAAACACAACGCCATGTGGGCAGTTGTGTGAATGTCACTGAAGTAGAAACAGTGGCTCTGGGTAATGTCAAAAGACAGTCTTCTTGATGGTTAAGGCCAGAACGCAGTTAATTTACAGCCTTATATTCAAAATGAATATAAAAACATTATTTAATTAAGTTGGAGGCATTCAAACACATAATATCTGACCACATCATTTATTACAAAGTCATCATCACAGCCTACACCAACCATGATTCTCTGGAAACACAGGAATTGAATTGTAACGAGACGTGACACAAAGTAAAAATGAACACTAAACAAGACATTTTTAAATGAACAATATGTTCAAATTAAGTTCAAGGGCTATAAACACTGTACAAAGGATTTGAGTTCTACACAAGGTGACCTTCTCCCAAGGTAGCCCCACTTTAAAGCATAGGCTGCTTTTTCATCTATTTGACTCTAAATAGCATCATCATTTACCAAATAATCTTATTATGTATTGAAGAAGACTTTAAAGCAGCAATTAAGACCATAAATGAAGAGCGTAAAGTCGTTAGAAAACGGTTCACTGAGCTAAGAAATCAAGGGGGAAGTTGGCTCATGTCGACTTCTATACAATCAGACATGGCTTACATGCTATTGATTGGAGCTGGATAACATGAGGCTATAGTTTGTGATGTTATAATCATTATTATTAATGTATGTGTATCTTTTGTTGTCGACACCAGGGATCGTAAGCTCCAGACCAGGCACTTGTTGAGGTGCAGGATTAATCACAAAGCTGGCAGGTGCGTAAATGTCCGGTTATGCACCGGCACGCGCAAGAACGAGAAAGAATGATGAATAGATGTATGATTGCTTTTGAATTTAAAATAAAGAAATACTCAAACATGAATCTTGACTGGACAATGGCCTTCTCGAATGCCTGATGACAACCCTACTGAAAAAGTGCATATGTTTATATTTTAAAAAAGCCACTATGTAACAGCGACAAAACTTAGACATAATACATTTGTATTGCCATAGATTAATATGTAACACTATATTTAGCACAAAAAAGCACCATCAGAAGTGTTCACACTCACACCAGCCAGAGGCACAGCAGTTGCTGATTGTAGCCTTTGAGGTTAGGAGATAAAGCTCAAAGCAAGCAGGACACTGATAAAATTAGTCATAATCTGGTCGCCAGCTGCAGCCTCTGAGGGAACCAACATGCTGGGCTAGCAGCTAATCTGGCTGCGATGTGTGATTTCGATAACTTGAAGAACTGTGAAGAATCGAAAGGTTCATCTGGTTCCATGCTGGTGCGTCATTGAAAAATATGAGACAATAAATAGCAGCAGAAGGATTTGATTAAAGATGTCCGATGTATGCATACCAGAGGAAGGAAGAGGGAAAGTGGGTACACAGAGCTGCTCTGAGGACAGGCAAACATTCATGCCAGATTAGCTGATGTTATCCAACAGCTATGACAACAGCTGTTTTTGCTTTTATTGTCAGTCGACAGACATATTTGACTGCAGGCATTTTACCCCTCCGGTATCATTCGATTGGACTACGCAAATTAGTCATTCGAGACAAAAATGTCCACTGCAAAAGACTTTGATAAAAACATTATATTAAAAGGTTTTATTTACAACTTTTTTGTGTTCAATCTTTAAAGCAACTTCCGCCCTAAAAGAAAATACAAAAAATGTAATCATTTTCAGGATTTTAACCCTTTAAATGCCATTTTGAATACATGAAACCGCTGTTTTTTTTCATGATGAAAATAGAGAAAATGAGTTATTTTCCAAAAAATACATATCTGGGGACTGGCTCTTTTTTTTTTATAACAGTCTTGGATATTTCAAAGATTAGCAACAAAATTGATTTTTTTTGCATTATCAGTTTTTGCACAAAATCAGATTGAACAAAAAAGTTACAAATTAGTCATTCGGGACAAAAATTTCCACTTTCAAAATCTGCTCTAAAATGACAACAGATTAATATTTTTAAAAACTTTTTTGGGTTAAATCTTTCAATCAACTTCAGTCCTGATAAAAAATACCAAATGTTAAATTATGTTCAGGATTTTAACCCTTGAACTGCCAGTTTGAAAACATGAATTTGCGTTTTCTATGAAAAACATGCACAAAAAGGCAGTTATTTTCCATATAATAAATGTTGGGGGGGTCGGCTTTTTTTTTTTATCACAGTCTTGGATATGTCAAAGATTAGCAACAACATTGATTTTGGTGGATAATTAGTTTTTGCACAGAATCAGATTAAACAAAAAAGTCACACATTAGCCACTCGCGAACAAAAATGTTCCATCCACTCCCATTATAACCACATCTTTTGATCTCTCCGCCATACCTGTGGCACACTTACCTAGGTGCGCCGCATCTGCGCTTCAGATGAGGCTCCCTATGGAAAATGAAGCACCCTCAGCAAGCTGAGGCCCCCTCTGCAACCTGAGGCCCCCTCCGCGAGGTGAGGCCCCACGCAGTCTGCGTGATCGGCCTGTAGGGAGGGGCGGCCCTGCTAATTACTATCAGTTACTTTTGAATTACCTCAATATCAAATTTGTGAGTGTTACATAGAGAAGTAATGGAGGCGTTCCATTGGATGAAATCCCTCACACAGGGATGTTAGCCTTAACAGACTATTTACACAGATCTATACAACATAATACAGGAAAAGGAAAACCACAGAAACCATAATAATAATCTTTAATATTGTTCAAACTTTACTTTATGAATATATAGGTTCACCTACTGAATAAAAAAAGAACAAATTAAGCAAAGAAAGTGGAAACCATAAATCAGATTCAGGCCGTATGCATATAGATTTGCACGTAAAGTATTAGCCTACAGAACAGTAGAGCTGTCAAAGAAGAAAGGAAGTATGCTGTTTTCATAACAAACACAAAATGCTATTTTTAGTAACATTGCAATGCTGCTAGTAATACCCAATCTTTTGAAATAGGAAATTCCGTCATATGTCACTCCCCACGCTATTCTGTAACATTGGATGTGTAAGGATCTCAGTCCAGCTGCCTGCTTATAGTGGACAAGTGTATGACAAGGCTTCTCTTATAGTGGACAAGTGTATGACAAGGCTTCTCTTATAGTGGACAAGTGTATGACAAGGCTTCTCTTAGTTACCCCTGTTGATATCTATTACTGTGTAACCTGAGCGACGGGAACAGATGATCATTTGAGCCCAGCTGGTGAAAAAAATGACCTATTGTGATGGCGTGAAATTATTATGTTTTATAATTCTTTTTTTGCAAAGCAGAAAAGGTTTCCCTCTCTCTCCCCCTTTCAGTTGTTGCCAACACCTGAGGGAAGAGCTGCAAAGTCAACAAACAAGAAAGTACCTTTTTCTCACTAACGCTAAGTTAGGAATATGATAGTTTATGATTTATTGTCAGTTGTAAAAGGGGAACATGCTAAGGTTCTGCAGAGTAGAGATTTAAAAAACAAAACAGGTCAATGTTTAACCTGTGTTAAGGTCAGGCACAACCTTTTAGCTGCTGGATGTCTGCCCCACTCTGCTGAGGGAGATACATGTGGCGTGTTATGTGTCTGACAGTTGAAATATATGTCCTGTCTGTTTCAGGAATGCTAGTGGAACATGGGGAAAAGGGAGTGTCACTTACAGAGCAGATGGTATGCTTTTAATCATCTATATTGCCCTAAAGCTTTAGATGTTTTAGAAAATGGATTCTTCCTTGCAAGCTACATTTCAAATGACATAGTCCAAACAGACTACATAGGAAACTGGGCGCAATTTACATAGATATACTTTTGAAAACAATTAACCTTTAAGTTGTAAATGGTCTGCAAAGGCTGAAATCCCTGTGTCTCTCCCACACACTCCCCCTCCTGCCTGAAACGCCTCCATTTAACTCCTTTGTTTACTTCCTTGACTTGGTGACATCACTATGTAACACTCACTCTTGTGTTGGCTAGCGCTCCAACATATTGTATGTGATAGTTCAAGGGGCGGCCGCGGGACATCTCTTAGCGGTTGACCAATCACAACGAAGCCGACCAGCTAACCAATCAGAGCAGACTGGGCTCTGGTTTCAGACAGAGGGTGAAAAGAGGTGCTGCAGCACAGGCAGTATGAGGAAAATAAAGAGCGTTTTTATGTCATAGTAGAGCAGGGCAGACCCGGCGCCAGAACAAATCTAAAGGGAGGGCATATGATTTTCATGGGAGGGCACACAAAACCGTCACAGCAAGGCCAACAGCATTGCGTAAAGACGCACACTTATCGCAAATACATACACAAATAAAGGGCAACATAGAAACCACTTTGAAACATTGTGTGCGTGGCAGCACAGACACTGGTAAATCACGAGCAAGGCACACTGGTTAAGGATGGCAGCTTCCTCATCATTGCACTCGGAGAGAAATAGACGGAGACGATGAACTGTTTAGCCCGCCGCCTTGGGCATGGTTTATTTCTATGCACTGCACTCGGACATGCTGTGGAGTGAATCGTGGTCACCTCTGAGAGGGAGTTGGTTGACAGCTAACAAATCTATAATACCAACGACAGCTGACACGTAATAACGGTTCCGTGCCAGCTGATCTGCACCAAAGTACTAATTTCCTTATTTGTTTCGTCGTCTATCTGTCTCTCTCTCTCCACACACTCTCACATGAAATGTGTTCTTTTGATGCGGCATGCATTAGCAGTCCTTTATCAGTCTGTAATGCATGTTTCTAGTCGCAAAAACCTTTGACAGTAAGCCACATCAGATGAAGACGTATTTACCTCGGAGGACAGCGTTGGTGGCGGCCGCCTTGATGAGTCAAGGCTTGGTCTCGCTAACTCAGCCCCGGGGTTTGCCGAGGTCAAGCTTGTGACATTAGGCGTGCTGCTGCAGCGGCAGGTGCAGGGTCGCCAGCAGCACCATCGGCTGCAGTTCTTTCATCGCTATTTCGTTTTAATAAATCCTTAGACCTTTAAGCCAATGTCTGATGTAATTCAAACAGAAATGGCAGTCTACAGAATGCACAATAAACAATAAACAAATCCAGAATAGGCGGCAGAGTGTGACGCTGTGATTGGTCTAAATGTGGACGAATCACAAATCACAACAGACACATGAATTTATTTGACCTAGCATGCGATTATTTTTTTAGTTACTATCTGACATCACATACATCGTAGCATAAAAGTTCAGTTTATTTATAATAAAAAAAATTAAAATATAATAAGGGATTTCAATTTTGACGGGCGATTCTATTTTAACCGCCGCCGACAGTGGGCGAAAGAGACGAGTGAGCGATACAGGGAGAGAAACACAGAAGAAGAGATGAGAGAGCGGCAGAGAGAAGCAGAGAGGAAAGTGAGTGAAGAGAATAATTAGCGATACAGGGAGAGAAGCGGAGAGGAGAGTGAACAGGCGTGTTAGCGGCAGCGGGGAGAGACAAATAATTACACATGGCGCTCTCCAGGAAGAGGAAAGTGGACGGTGAGAACAGAGCTTTGAACCCTGAGTGGACTCATCCATGCTCATCCTGCCCACTGGGAGCACAGAACCAGTCTGTATCATTTGTTCAGAGACCGTGGCGCTCATTAAAAGTGCCAAAACGCCACTATGAGACAAAACACAAAGTGTTTGACCAAACATTCCCTCTCAAGTCAGAACTGAGGTCACAACAAATAAATATCGTTCCAGGGCAGGCTAACCGAGGCTAACCAATGAGCACCTGCATGTGTGTATGAGAATGGCCCTGACACCATTTCAGCCCAGATTTAAACTCCTGGCAGGTCAATCTCAATTCTCGCACTGAACAAAACAAAGTGAGTGGGGGACTGCAATATAAGAGGGAAAGAAAGAGAAACTTTAAAACTGTTCAATTGTTATGATGTAAAGACTGATATTGTTCTATAATCGGCTGAAACAGTTAGGTCATGATGTGAAACGGTTAACAAAGAAAAAGGGAAACTCAAGCTGCTGCTACACTTTATTTTATTTATCTAAAATGAAGCATTTTAAGATGCACATATTTTCAAAAGCTATTTTATTAATTGTCTCTATTTTATTTTTAAATGCAGCCCGAGAGGAACATTACACATATCCACAGTATTTACTGTATATCTGTATATTTCAATGTTAATTGACAATAAATATTGTTGTTTATGAATTGTACTTTCTTTATTTGATTGGCAGTCAGTTTGTTGATTACATGCAGACGTTGATAAAGCTGCAGGCTACTTCAATATATATCACACTAATTCATAAAGCAAGTTAGACAAGTTCCAGATCTTTGCATGGGGAGATTTTCTTTAACTGGACCTCATTGCATTTTAGTTGAATACCCCTGTAGTAGAGGTGTTCTGATTCTGTTTGGTTTAGTTTTTTTGTGTGCTTTTTTCTGTCTCACCCCTCTCTTCTCTGTTTTCCTCTGCAGGGCTGGTGTGTGACAGGGAGTTGGTTGCGTTTTGATGTCATTTGATGCGAGAAATATGAGTTGTTATTTCAGATTATGTGTGCAGTGGATATACATGATCTTTAGTTTGCTAGTTATTACGAAGATTACTTCAGGAAATTGCGTCCATAACGTTTTCATTGTTACCAAGGTGGTTGCTAGGGAGGGACGCTGCTATCGATATTATTTCTGTTATGTTGTGTAACTGTTTAATGGTGTTATCTTTATGGCTACCCCCTTCCCCGTCAATGTATAGTGTTGGTCCACAGTGCAAACATATTAGTTTAACAAAATCCGCATCTAAAGATAGCCTACGTTATTTCCCCCCTGTGCAATTCCAGTCTCACAACGCAGAGCACATCGTCATTAACAAATACCGGAAAATAAAATAATACTTTATTCCGGGTGTGCTTGCTTTTCTCTTTGAAAGTCATCACATACCGACATTGTAATACACGGTTCGGCTGCATTAAATATTACATATCTGCCGTAGTTCTGTATTTATAGAGCCCTGATGAGAAGACTTCTAGACAAACATGAGGAACTGAAAACGTGAAGTGGATCATAAATATATCAGCCATTAAACAACATCTTACATTTCTTTTCACACAATACGTCTCCTTGCAGTATCAACACTAATTCAGCTGACTTTTATATTTGATCCAATTGGTAGATAGGCTGTATTTACACCATAAACGTGCACAGCTGATTTAACCTAGTGGTTAAAGCATGTTATTGAATTTCATTATTTTTATTATTAGATATTAATAGGATCCCTATAAAGTATATTCATTACTCGTTATTCTCTACTAATAGTTAATTAAAGACTGTATATAATGACTATTTTGCACATCCCTTTCAAGATTTCAAGATTTTCTAAGGTTTATTGACAGATCATATAGGCCTACACAACTGTGGTGTAGTTCTGCACTGAATGAAGAACTTGGGTCGCAGGTTCCTCAATAGTGCATTACAAGACATCTATCAATATTTGTGCATACCTCCAGCAATGTTAACTATGTTGAAGCACTTATTTTAACTGATATTATACATAATGTATTATACTCTTATAAGATGTATGCAGATATTTCATCTCCGGCCTTGTCAGGTATTGAACAATCAATAAATAAAGAACACAGAATTGTTAAATATAAAACACAGAATTTATGTGATTATACTAAATTATTTACAAATAAACACCACTGCATATTTAACTGTTACACATGCTGATGTAACGCAAATGTTCCAACTTGGGATAAATCTTATCTTAAGATGATCGATGGCGACTGCCATATTTGCACAATGTGCCTCTGAACCTTGACAAGTGCATGTTTCAGGCTTATCAATTAATGTAATGTAATGTTATCACAGGGGTCACAAACATAAGACCAGCTGTTAAATAAGGCTCTCCTGACCTTAGCTGGCATGTGTGTATATATATATTAATGCTGCCCATTATGGGCACAAGCAATTTTCACCCATTTATTAATTATATGTTTTAAATGTTTTTCCTGTCCCCTAAACCTCCAGGGATGTACACAGTTGAATATTGGCAACTTCTTATTATGGGAAATACGAAAACGTCTTTTAAAACTACAACTCCCAGTAGAGACGTACCATAGAGAACATGTTGCGAAAGAGAATAGCCAGCATGTGTAGTTCTGGGGACGGGGTGGGGGAGGGGGAGGGGGAGGGGGGGACGCGGTAGACCCGTTCAAATCCAGTTTTGAAAAGTCTGCCTTGGTTCCATCCCATTTCAAGTGCTGTTCGAGGCTCGGTAACCCTCGGAGCACACTCTCCAATCACAGAGCTTGAGGACTATCACGGGGTTTGTCAAACAGAGCACATGGTGTAGTCCAAACGATAGCTGGGGATTCTGGGTAGTGTAGTGTCTTCTGCCATCCTTTACTCCGAAAAAATATTTGTTTCTCCAAATCGAAGGGGAAAAATACAAAAGCATTGCACACAATTTAAACCAATCAATGTTGTGTAATTAACAAGGATAATCTGGTGTTTTTTAGTCGATGAGTAGTGCAGATATCACTGTAAAATCAATCGTCAGTAAGGGGAATACTTACTTCCGGGTGTACAATTCTCCGTTATCCAATGAGAATGGACGCTCACATTGCCTTTAAGGGCAGTCGACACAAACGAATGCCGTGCTTCCATGAGCGTCCATAGAAGCATATGGACATCCCGGAAAGCTGAAAATGGACGCTAAGGCCCCCCCCCTTGCGTTGAAAATTGACTCTAAGGCCCCCCCCCCTTGCGTTGGAAAAAGCCGACACAGGGGACTTGACATAACGTCAACATAGGCCGACCTGGGAGTGAGGATGTGTTGCCTACAACGAGAAAGCAACTCCAAAGGTTCCTTGGTTTTGCCAACTTTTACCGCAGGTTTTTTTCGTGACTATAGTCGAGCAGCCGCCCCACTCACCAAGCTCACCTCAGTTAAAGTTCCCTTTGTGTGGTCATCTGAAACTGAGGCTGCTTTTGCTATGTTGAAGTGTTTATTTTCCTCTGCTCCTGTGTTATCTCACCCTGATTCTTCAGCCCCTTTCGTGGTCGAAGTGGATGCCTGGTGCACTGGTGTAGGGGCAGTCCTCTCCCAGCGCTCAGCCTCCGACCAGAAGTTGCATCCCTGCTCCTTCTTTTCCCGCCTGCTCTCCCCGGCAGAAAGAAACTATGATGTGGGAAATCGGGAGCTTCTGGCAGTAGTCTTAGCCCTGCAGGAATGGAGGCACTGGCTTGAAGGCACGACTCATCCGTTTGTGGTATGGACGGACCACAGAAACTTATCTTATCTCCGTTCTGCTCGCAGGCTCAACTCTCGCCAGGCTCGGTGGGCGCTTTTTCTGGGCCGGTTCAGCTTCACCCTCACCTATCGGCCAGGCTCACAGAACATCAAGGCAGACGCCCTGTCACGTCAGTTCGCTCCTGGTGGTCCACGAGGCACAAGAGGACCATCCAGCTCCTGAGGATTGTCCACCGGGTCGGCTGTTCGTTCCACCGCACGCCAGATCTTCAGTGCTCCAGTGGGGACATGATTCTAAGGTAGCTTGCCATCCAGGAGCACTTCGGACTCTAGGCCTCCTCCAACAACGCTTCTGGTGGCCCTCCATGTCCTCTGACGTCAAGAAGTATGTTGCCACCTGCTCCATCTGCGCCCGCAGTAAGGCATCCCACCGCGATCCTGCTGGTCTTCTCCGCCCTCTTCCCATTCCTCATCGGCCTTGGTCTCACATCGCCGTGGACTTCGTGACGGGTCTTCCCCCATCGGAAGGAAATACAGTTATCCTGACTATTGTTGACCACTTTTCCAAGGCCGTACACTTCGTTCCCCTACCTAAATTACCTTCTGCTCTGGAGACTGCTACACTAATCACCCAGCATGTTTTTAGATTGCATGGCATTCCTCTGGACATTGTTTCTGACAGGGGTCCGCAATTTGCCTCTCGAGTCTGGAAAGCCTTTTGCCAGGAGTTGGGGGCGTCGGCCAGTCTGTCATCAGGTTACCACCCGCAGACCAACGGCCAGACTGAGTGTGCTAATCAGGACCTGGAGGCAGCCCTTCGCTGTGTCTCTTCTCACCATCCAGTCTCCTGGGCCTCCCACCTGCCTTGGGTTGAATATGCCCACAACTCCCTGGTTTGCTCCGCCACAGGAATGTCTCCATTCATGGCTTCTGTTGGGTTCCAACCCCCTCTCTTCCCCGCCCAGGAGAGGGATGTGGCAGTCCCCTCAGTACAGGGGCATCTTCGGCGGGCCCGCAGAGTCTGGCATGAAGCTCGGGCAGCTCTCGCTCGCACTGCTGCTCGCAACCAGAGGCTTGCAGACCGCCATCGCACTCCAGCCCCGGACTACCAGCCCGGTCAGAAAGTCTGGCTGTCCTCCCGTGATCTGCCACTCCAGACTGACTCCCGCAAACTGGCGCCCAGGTACATTGGCCCGTTTGTCATTGAACGGATTATTAACCCCGCTGTGGTTAGGCTCAAGCTGCCTGCTGCCTTGAATGTCCACCCAGCATTTCATGTCTCACTTCTCAAACCAGTTTCCTCCAGTCCTCTGAGCCCTCTGGCCGAGCCCCCTCCTCCCCCCTAGAATATTGACAATCATCCTGCTTTCACCGTCCAGCGGTTGTTGGATGTATGAAGGCGAGGCCGGGGGTTCCAGTACTTGGTGGATTGGGAGGGGTACGGGCTAGAGGAGCGTTCATGAATCTCCCGCTCCCTGATTTTGGACCCTGCTCTCCTTAGGGACTTTTATGAGAGGTACCCGGACAGGCCTGGTAGGACGCCAGGAGGCGTCCGTTGAGGGGGGGGCGGGTACTGTTATGATTCTGTTTAGTTTTGTTTTTGTTGTGTGCTTTTGTGTGCTTTTTCCCTGTCTCACCCCTCTCTTCTCTGTTTTCCTCTGCAGGGCTGGTGTGTGACAGTGAGTTGGCTGGCTCCTCCCAGGAGCAGACGAGGCACACCTATTTCCACTCACCTCTTCACCTGTAGATATAAAATCCCGGTCCTCATGCCACTTCCCTGCCAGATAATTCCTCTGTGTTTCGACCCTCCGGTGTGTCTCGCTGCTCTCCTCGTCTTTTGGATTCTTTGTTTGGATTTTTGCCTCCTGTCCCTGACGACTCAGTACCAGCCAACTTCCTGACTCCACTGCCGTCTTTTTTCTGTTTTCTGCTTGAATAAAGCTTTTTGTTTTTTACCATCTCTCTCCAGTCTTTTGCTTTGGGGTCCAATATTATAGGCCGTAACAAGAGGCACCAAATACAAATTATAATAAGTATAATATGTCCTCTTTAAAAAGAAAAAGTGTAACATTTTTCCAAGCCAAATTTTCTTTACAACCTCTATTACGTCAAGCAATCTAAATATTGCATCTTAAATTATTATAATAATTTCAGTAAAATTGTGATTTTCTTTTTTTGCAATGTGTTCAACATTTGTTTAATTCACCTTTATTACTATTACTTTGTCTCTTATATGTGGCTACATTTGTGTCTGCTTAGCATAATGACAGTGATACATTGGAAAAAACTATGACAATCTTAAGATAGGCCATGTGCCTGACAACAATTGTATTCTTGGGTTTTGGTGTAACCAGCAGATATCCAGGCAAAGACTCAGACTAGTAACTTCAGCACTGTTAATGGAGTTGAAGGTAAAAGACAACAGTTGACCAGTTATCTTTTGACTTAAAACAAGCAAAATCATTATCAGATGAGAGCCGATGGGTTACCATATTGCATTTTGTCCAATTTGTACCTCCTCTTTCACTTTCCAAACGAACTGTTTACCTGCATTTAACCATAGTCTTCTCTAACATGATTGGCCAATGGTACTCAGACTAAAAAAATTGATCGCTCCCATGCCAAGATCTTATCCAGTGACTATTGCATATGAATAAAATATATTTTTTATTGAGATAACAGAACCTGGTTTTGTCCGAAGTCTAACAGCAAGTTGTTGGTTTTACACGCAATATAACGTGTCAGCTTGTGAGCTTTAGTTGTGCTGGTAGGCAGATTTTTGTTACCTTTGCTAGTGTCGTTATGCTAAGCTGTAACTGTAACTGTATATTCATAAGACTAACAATCTTCTCATCTAAATGTCCCCAAGAAGGCAAAGATGGGTTTTTCCCAAAGAAAATAAGAACTATTTCTTGAAAGATATTTTGAGGCTCTTAAACTCAACACTCGGGCAATTTCTTCATTTCACCATTTAATTGAATGCTATCGTGAACACATTGTCGTCAAGAACGCAAACTATCATCACATTTCCAGGATTGCAGATATGTGAAGGTCCACTGTTTCTGAAAGCCAAAATACCAGTCATGTGAGCATAGAGAAAAACCTAGTGAGGTTTCTTAGATTCATGGAAATCTTAAAAGAGTGAAGCCATGGATAACAACATAGCATTTTGAGGAATTGGATCCCAGCAACCAAAACCTCAACGAAGCAAAACCCTACCAAATAAAATTCACTTTGTGCAGCATGTGGTCTAATGTTGTGGATTGGGAGGCACGGCCCATTAGGTTAATGTTTGGTCTGGCATGAAATGTACTTGCAATAGAAAATTATGTTAGAAATCATTGGTGAACAAATATTTATTGTTGCATCAGTACTGTCCGACATTGAGCTTGACGTGTCCTTCAACTTTACGTTCAGTTAACTTTGTTCCAGAGCACACAAACACAATCTGATATAAACCAAGTGATAAGTCTATCTTTATTCCTCTGTGAAGAAACTGGAAGGTGTTATAATTGTCTTTGCCTGTTGTGGTCACATGTTTCACCTGTTGCTTTTTATATTCTAGTGTGCTCTTTTATTGTTTATGGTGCCTAAACAGACTTTTTTACATAACTGAAATACCCTTTTGCCTAGTGGCCACAGTGCCTTTGAATGTGTGCTGTTCACCTTGTTTGAACTGTGGCTCACATTCCCACCATTCAAGGTCAGCATATACACTGAGATGGTAAATCCAGATTGAGGAGTCTGACCTGAAATATGATCCTGCAGTGTTTAGCTCGGATGTGTTGAATGGAAGAAGACTATTGTAACTACATGTATGTTCTGGTATTCATGCATGTCTTTCTTGCCCATAAATGGTTCGAGGTTTTTTAAGAAAGAAAGAACCCTATCTTGTGAGTGCAGACTCGTCACAGGCGCACCTTCTCACACAGGGGTCAAAGTATAGAATTACAGGTCATCGCTTTGGTTTCACAAGACTTGCCAAGGCACCACCGCAAGTGTAACCCGAGCTAGAGGTAAACAACTGCTCCACACGGGAACGCCGGGGAGGTGTGAAAGAGGTCAGCATCGAACATGTGACAAATCGTCAGGGGTTATTTGGGTACAGGCCATGTCTCGGTCCTGCATTTGACACCTGTAGGTGACAGATTTCCAGGACTAGTCAGTGTCCTCTGCCCGGATCAGTTTGCTCTGAAGTGCAGTAACATGGACAAAGGACAAGAGGCATGAAACATAATAACATCACAGTCGTCCTTAGCTGTAATCCACGCTGTTAACTGCTGTATTCACAGGGTGGAATAAAGGCATAAGGGAAATGTAACTATTCCACTGTTAATCCATTATTTCCTTGGTGCACCATATTTTAATCAATAAAAAATGTAGCATGTTACATATTTACGGGTCACATCCCTCCGTTAGGGTTAGGGTTGGGGTGAGGGTTAGAACACCCTACAGCAGGGATGGGCAACTTGGATGGTGGTGGGGGCCACATCATTTATTTACTGGGCACCAGGGGGCCGCAGATTCACTTGGAACACACACACACACAAATTCCATGTATTGTATGTAATTATTAACAAATATACTAAGTCTGACATCTTCATTGACATTTTACAATCTTTCAGGGAACATCCTCTAATAAGCTCACTAAACAAATATCAGTTCACAGAAATGTTATTTAATGTTTACAAGTGACATGTTTGTATTGAACAGGTTATTTAACAGTGGAATACAACTATGTTAAACTATTGGAAAGCACAGAAAATGTGTGTGCATCAAGATTAAACATTAAGATGACATAAACATGAAGTCATGAACACTAACCCAGACATTAGTTGTCTAACTTGAACCTAAGACACTTGTAGCCAGTCTCTACATTCTCCTTATTCCACAATAAGGGGAGTGTCAACACAGACACCTGTCAACCCGCACTCTGCTGTTCTTCACCACCGCTCCCCCTCCCTCCCGCTGAAATTATGAATGAAAAGCGTTTAGTAATCATAGATTACTAATCATAGATTACTGCCATGGCAGGGTCCGTGACAGTTTGTTTTCACCTGATTTAAAAAAAACAAAGTCTTGGTTTTTAGAATATTAAACTTGTTTCACCAAATTCAGATGATAAATACAACTTTTAAGCTTGTAAAGGCATCATTACAAGCCGCAACTTAACGTCACAGCAGGCATAACAACAGCCGGTGTTTCTTGTGAGTGTTTCCCCGGGAAACAAACGCGTCACAGATAATTTTTGCGGTATAGAGTGGCAAAGACACGCCCATCTACTTCCGGTCCATGGGACCTTATTCCGGAAAAATAATATTGAAGTCAATGGAGAGAGAAAACGTATCTTTCGATCCTGTTTGAATTGTGCCATGAATTACACATATGATGTTTGTCAATCTTAAAAAATAATTTCCATGTCAAAAAAATCACAGTTTGTCGTAAAACTGTTGAAATATAAGACTATGAAAAATACGCAACTAGAAAGACTACAAATCCCAGAGTCGCGTAAGTGATGTCACAATTGTTTTCCTCCACTAAGAGATAGCTAAGATCAGCAGATAGATTATATCTATATGGCGCTGGCTAAAATAAGATAACTTTAACAAGATGCCTGTGTGCTTAGTACCAGGTTGTTATCATACCAGCAATGGGTCTTGCTCGTTCTTTCGCTTCCCGTCTGATGAAAGGACCAGGAGTGGCTGGATCAAGTTAGCTACCTAGCTAGTAGCTAGCACGTTAGTTAGCATTACAGCCTTGCCATTTTGATTAGCCTTAATATGAAGTAACATTAAGTAACCCAAAATGTTAAACAGTACGAGTAGTAGTCATATTTCGTGAACCCTTTGAAGAGTACTGTCACCGGTGTGCTCATTCTATAATACACAATGTAAGACCGGGGGAGAAATGCTAATGCTAGCATCGGCGATCGCCGATCTTTTCTACTTCATGCTATCTGCACAAATGGTTGACATTAAACATTAAAAAGACCAGGCAGTTCAGAGAGAATCAAAGGAAGGCAGGCAGGCAGCTTTGCATGACATTCTTCTGGACGTGTTTCATTTAGGGTGACCAGATGTCCCGCTTTGCGCGGGACTGCACAGCATTTTCACGACTTTTGGGGCGTCCCGGAAATTGAGACGATGTCCCGCATATTTCATTTTGATTGGCTAAAACGCTTTTCTTTAAAATCAGATTCATCCAATGGCTGTTGAGAAAGCAGGGAAGGCTATCATCAGGGGGCTGTGTTTGCTGTCAATCAAACTGTAACACACGGCGGGTGCTTGTCAAGTGTTAACCAATGAGAGTAACTCACTCACACACACCCCCCCCACCCCGCCAAACAACAACAACGAACGCAGGCGACGCAGCAGGTTATGGAAAATGGAGGAAACTGAAACTACAGCTAAGAAGAAAAGAAGATGCACATACTACAACAAAGACTGGGAAGACACTTACCCGTGGGTGCAGCCAGTGCAGGGCGACTCTCAGAGAGTTTTTTGCAATCTTTGCAAGAGTAATTTTTAAATTTCACATGGCAGTGAATACGACGTCAAAAGACACAGAGAATGCGATTCTCACAAGAAACGTGTTGCTCAAAAAGAGACACCCCACTCTATGGAGACATTCCTACTCAAACCAAAAAACGATGGCCACTCAGACAAGGTAACAGCAGCAGAAATAACCAGTGTTTACCATACAGTGCAACACTCCCATTCATACCGGTCAAATGACTGGTAACAAGCTAACGCCGACCATTTTTCCAGACTCTGAGATAGTAAAGAAAATGTCATGTGGTCGTACAGAAGCAGCATCCATAATAACAGATGTGCTTGCCCCTGCCTCTGTGGAGAGTTGTTTGACAGAGTCAAAGACACCAGTGGTTCTAGGTGACAAAATAGCCCACACACTGTGTGTGGGCCCACCTTCTGTTGCTGTGATGGACAAAACTGAAAGCTATTTTATTTGATGTATTATTATGTTTCTGTTCCCTCCTGGCCAGTGTTGGTTTTATTTTATCTATTAATTTATGTTGTGCCTACTTGTACAGGTAATACACTAGTTGAATTAAGAAGATGCATTTCTAAACACTTGAAGTGAATAATGCCTGCTGCCTTGGTTAGCCTTAGTTTACTTTTCTTTATTAAAAAACTGCATTTTGACTTCACTTTCTGTTCTGTTGTTATATATTTGTTGTTTTCCGGGGGTTGCTGTTGAGAGGGTGTCCCACATTGTCCCACACAACCATACTCCTTGTCCCACATTTGGTTTGTTGGGATCTGGTCACCCTAGTTTCATTGTGGTGATAGTGAGGGTAGTCAATCGTTTTGTTGACAAGACAGTAGTGACGGCCATCTTGGTGACGTGTGTTGTTCTGCGAGACCAGAGAAGTAGTTCATTGAGCGTTTCACACAAACAAATGTGTTACTTCACAGTTTTACGAGAAATCTTTTTTTTTTTTTACTTGCAAAATTATCTTTTAAATTGACAAACATCATATGTGTAATTCGTGGCACAATTCAAACGGGATCGAAAGATAATCTTTCTCTCTCCATTGACTTCAATACATAATTTTTCCCATGGAGGTCCACCGGAAGGGGAGGGACTTCGCCACTCTATTTGGCTGCTGAACGAAATCATGTACGCAGCTCGCGACGTAACTAGGAGTCTAGTGGACAGTATCAGTACTACAAGTAAACAAAATACTTAAAATAATTAATTACGTTGTTTATAAATTAATCTGAGGGCCGCAAAAAAAGGAGGTGGGGGCCAAATGCAGCCCCCGAGCCGCCATTTGCCCATCCCTGCCCTACTGTATTGAATGGGTGAATACAAAGGGCTACCTTCGGATTGGAAAAGCAAAGCAAATGTTTAAATACCATTAACCTGCATTCTTTATAATATGCAGCAGGGGGCAAAAATAACTCAGATTGTACAGAGGTCTATGAAAGAACCCAGTCAGTGATAAAGCGTACTATTTGTAAAGGCAACATATCCTTTAAAGCAGGATCAACAAATAATCTCCATCGCCACTTAACAACACAGTATCTAATATTAAGAGTTACGTGAATTTAATTCAAGGTAAGGCAACTTTATTTACTTAACATATACAGAGGAAATTCAAAGTAGTACATTCACTGACATGAATGACATGGATATGGCGCCACCTTGTGTCATGTTTACAATGCAGATTATTGACATTAGGTCTGGCAATACAGTCAATCATTATCCTGGTGATTATTTCGCAGATAAACCTAGTAACCCCGCCCCCTTTAAAAAAACGGCTCTTTTGAACGGCTCTTTGAAAGGAACGGCTCCATAAGATCCGGCTCCCTTCAAAGAGCCATAATTCCCATCACTAGTGTCTTTTTCAATACAGAATAATGTTAATTTGGTTGATGATGGTCCCATTTAGAGTTAAAAAGATAATGAAACAGAGAAAGCTTTAGGGCAGGCCACCTTTGCTTGCCATGACAATACCATAGTTGTCCTTGTTTTCTACTTACAACATTAACTCTTCTGTTCTGTGTATTCAGTTCTTGAAAGGTAATTAGCTCCGACCTCCTGTTTCACTAATGGTTCAAAAAACAAGATGGCAACGGCCAAACCAAAGACTTCAAAACTCTAGTCCTCAAACTAAATTTAATCTGTGGGTGCATATAACATTTCCAAATTACCTTTCAACGGGTATGGATGCAACACATTCTTTGAATCTTTTGTCTAGATGTAAACAGGTAAATAAAAAAGCTTTTATGTGAGGGTCTATTCTAGATGCTTGTATGGGAGCTGAAGATCCTCGTCCAGGTCAAAAAGTTTGCTCACAGTTCACAGTTGGCCACAGGAGATCCGGGTGGATGAAGAGACCACATTCCTCTGGCAGGACACAGGAGAGGATGGAAGCCATTACATATAGCCCAATTTTTGAGTAATGGCTTGAAAACACACTTTAATCATCCTGGCATTTATTCCGGCTTTATAATGTGAGACTATCTCCTGGTACAAGAACAAATATTTCCATAATGGTTGCTACTTCACGGGGAGGGGAATAGAGAGAGACAATATGAGGCATGAAAGAGTTCAAATGAGACATTACATTACATTGCATTTAGCTGACGCTTTTATCCAAAGCGACTTACAATAAGTGCGTTCGACCAACAAACTTGAAGAAAGCAGAACTTGAAGAAAACAGAATCATATAAGTACATCAGATTTCATAGAGCAAAAACATTTCAAGTGCTACTCCACTGGCTTTAGATAAGCCAGTCCTTTATTAGTATATAAGTGCTTTGTTAATAGTTCTATCGCTCAAAGTGGAGTCGAAAGAGTTTTCAGTCTGCGCCGGAAGGTGTGTAAGCTTTCTGCTGTCCTGATGTCAATGGGGAGCTCATTCCACCATTTTGGAGCCAGGATAGCAAACCCACGTGTTTTTGCTGATGGGAACTTGGGTCCCCCTCGCAGTGCGGGTGCAGCGAGCTGTTTGGCTGATGCAGAGCGGAGTGCCCGTGCTCGGCCCTGTTTGTTGTGTTGGTTCCTGGTGGACTATTCGTCATGCAAATATAGGATTTATCTGCGGCTAAAACAGACCGTCCATGAATGCAGTTTCTTCGGTAAGTCAACCCTGCATACTTTATGTTATGTTACTGGTGTTTTTATTAAGCTAACGTTAATGAATGTTTAGAGTTGGGTTAGCATTTGAGCAATCGTAGCTCCATCTGTGCTAACGATGCTATGCGTAGCATCCAAGAGTGTAAAACATTAAGTGGGATGCTACTGTATACCAAAAGGCTTCTGTGCGAGGTTGCAAAAATAAGGTCATCCTTGTACGTTAGATAGTTTGCTAGTTAGGTTAATGTATGCATTGTTAAGGTTCATTTAAATTCGCTATGCTCTACTATAGCATAAAATAGACTAGCTAACATCAACGTATTGTTGAAGAGAGGCTTACGGCCCGTCCACACTACAGCGTCGACAACTCCAATCTGCCCATTCACTTTGAATGGGGTGACGTCACGTTGCCTCGCTTTTTCGCCGAACTGAATTGTGGGTAGCATAGCGGTCCGTCTCCGCCGGAGTAGCCAGCGCCAGCCAATCAAATCCCGTTTCGGAAAATCTGACAGAGATATCCCGACGTTCATTTCTATATTTCAAAAAAAGTTGGAGGAGAAACTAATTATCGCTCTAGCAAATCACCCGGTTTTGTATGACCAGACCCTCTTCACCTACCGGGATACAAACCGGAGGAACCAGGCATGGAGGGAGGTGGCAGAGACAGTGGGTGAAACTGGTAGGTTTTCGCCTGTTTGGGGAGTTTATATATATAGGCTATTGCTCCTATAAAATCCCCGGGGTTTTTTCCTTTGTATGTCGGGGGCGGGAGATTCATGTGATTGGTTGTTGGTTGTGTTGCTTGAATAAAATCCCCAAGCTACAGACACGCCCAGCTCCAAGCTTTTTTTGAAGCTGTAGTGTGGACGCTCCGTAAGTGTATATTAAATCAACCTCACAATAAAATGTGTGTATCTTTAAAATATGAACGTCACATTTCAAGATAATAACGCTCCCTTAGATATTGTAATATGGTTTGTTGAACTGGAGTTATTTATTGCAGCTAACCGTCTATCCGACGAACGACCCAAACATTGTTGTTTTTAATATTATTAATGCCTCTTTTAATTGTATTATCCTCACACTTGAGAAACAGCCTTATCGTGGCTGTAGAACAGAACATGTAACTTAGGCTGCGGCCATACGAGGACGAAAACGGCTAAACGCATAGGATTAACGCAAACGCAATCACAAACAAGCTTCCGTCCACACGCAATAGTTATCCGGATAGTGTCTGTACACACGAGACCGCTCAGTTTAGCTCCAACCGCTGGAGAAGCTGCAGTACATATGCAGGAGCCTCTACGTGGCGCTGTAACTTCCTCCACAAAAGCAGCGAAGAAGCATGGTTGTCATGGTTGCCCTTCTGTTTATTCTCCGCGGTGGGGGCCGAGGGAACCGGGCAGAGTTGTTCGCCAGTCAACGTGTATTAAAGTTTAAATCTTCCGGACAAAATTATAAAAGTGCCGGTCAAAGGTCTTCTTTGTTATTTATTGAGCTTTAAAACAAATGAATAACGACTCTATATAATATAATAATAAAATACACGGAGCCTCTCTTTTTCCTCCCTCTCTTCGGACAGCGTCAGTGTCTGTCTCATGCAGCAGCTCATCCAGTAATGAGTGACCCGGCCGACAGTAAAAATAAACATATTTATAACTAGTTTAGGTAGTTTGAGAGGTAATTAAAATAGCTAAGGGTGATGATCTGACTTGAAGTGTGTGTGTTGCTGCAGAGGGAGGAGATGCAGGTGAGCAGAGCTGCGTGTCTCCGTCCTGTCAGATTAGACCTCACTCGCGTTTAGGTCCATATCGAGAGAAAGATAAATAATCTGAATTCAGTGTGCAGTTTACTTTGACGCGGGGGTGAGCAGCAGAGGTGGGGAGAGGCGGGGCTATTGCCTCATCATTATCAGAAAATGATCGTATAGGGCGTACACACGGAGCCGTTGGACCCCCCAGAGCGTTGCGTATGCCGTTCTATCCACCTTGGGACCCGTTATCGTTTCCTCAGTCGTTTAGTGCCGTATTCGGTCGTCCTCGTGTGGCCGAACGGTCTATATGACACTAAACAGTAACGCAAACGACCGTTTTCGTCCTCGTGTGGCCGCAGCCTTAATGCCTGCATTTAAGGACGATGAATAGCGTAGTCAATGCTTTGTGACAACGAAATGATTTGTTTAAATATTAGATACAGTATGACGTTATCTGTGACTTTAGTCGAAATGAAGCTTATCCATTGCATTGCATTTGTTAAATAGGTTTGTGTTTTACCCTTACGTGTGTGATACATATGAATAAAGCATTTCAAAACAAATTAATTTGACTGACTCATGAAAACCTCATCCAAATAACAGTAAAATAAAAAGGACCTACACAATAATACTCAATCAAACTGATACAGTATGAGGACTGTGATATCCAGCAATTTCTTAAGTAGAACAATAAGATTATGACCTGTTTTTAAAAGAAGATAAAAAGTTGTTTGCATGTAAAGAAGTCTCTAAGCCACGCATGTAACTTTACATCTGTTTGTTCAAAGTATTGTTAATTTCGTCAGCTATTTTTTTATTTAGTTTTAGTCTTAGTCCTGTGTTAAATTTCCTTTTTAGTTTTAGTCATATTTAGTCACCTTCATCCTGTTTTTATTTAGTCAAGTTTTAGTCGACTAAAAGTCTGAGCATTTTAGTCTTATTTTAGTCGACTAAAACAGTAAACATTTTAGTCAAGATTTAGTCGACTAAAAGTCTGAGCATTTTAGTCAATTCAATTCAAAACCTTTATTTATCCAGGTAAAATCCCATTGAGATCAATGATCTCTTTTTCAAGGGAGACCTGCAGCAGTTGGTTCCACATGAAGACATAAAACATAAACAACAGAACAACAAAAGGACATCATACAGCAAAATGTTTATCCAACATGGCTTTGTAAATGAAAAAGTACCAGTGACTGAGCCTCCGTACAGTAAGTGATGGCAAAACCGCCTTGGTATACAGGGTACAGTGATGCGTAAGTGCTTTACAATTTGTCAAAAATCTCAGTGCACTGTAATACGCAGCATCTAACTTGCTTAGGTAATTGGCAGGTGCATTCATATATAACAAATCACCATAGTCCAGCACAGGTAAAAAGGTCACAGTGCCTTTTCCTGGCCTCAAGCGAGAAACAGGACTTGTTCCTGTAGAAGAACCCTAGCCTAACCCTCAGCTTTTTAAGCAGGTTATTTACATGAAATTTAAAAGTGAGACAATCATCAAGCCAGATACCCAAGTATTTGTAACCGGTAACCACTTCAAGTTGTATTCCTTGCGTAGTTACAATATCCAAAGCAGTCTCCGGTGTATTTTTAGCTTTAGCTTTAGAAAAGAGCATTACCTTGGTTTTATCCACGTTTAAAAGAAGCTTAAGTTCAGAGAGCTGAGACTGAAGTGTTAAAAACAGCCTGTAATTTAACAACAGCCTCGTTAATCGAGGGACCTGCACAGTACATAACGGTATCGTCCGCATACAAATGTAAGGTTGCTCCTTCAACATTTTCACCTAAACTATTAATATAGATAGGGAATAATAGCGGACCTAAAACTGAACCTTGTGGTACACCATTAGTGATGTTTAACCACTCAGAAGACAGCCCATCAAAGTGAACACATTGGGACCTTTCAGAGAGGTAGTTCACAAACCACCCCACTGCATGGCTGGACATGCCAATACTGACCAGCCTCTGCTTCAAAATGCGATGATCGACGGTATCAAAAGCTTTGGATAGGTCAACAAATAGAGCTGCACAACTCTGCTTATTATCTAAAATACTCGTAATATCATTCACCACTTTCATTGTGGCAGTGATGGTGCTATGTTGCTTTCTGAAGCCTGACTGATGTTTAGACAAGATGTAATTTGTACATAAAAACTCCTTTACTTGTTCACTCACTAGGCGTTCAAGAACCTTAGCCAGAACTGACAATTTAGAGATGGGTCTATAATTGTTTAATAAGGTGGCCTCTCCTCCTTTTAGTAGTGGCAGGACATAAGCTCACTTCCATACTTTTGGAATTGTATTTGTGCTGAGGGAGAGGTTAAAAAGAGTAGTAAGAGGTGGAGCAATAAAATCTGCAGCTATCTTTAAAAAGAAAGGTTCTAAGTTGTCCGGACCAGCCGGCTTTTTAGGATCTAGCTTGGTTAAGACTTCACGAACAACATCAACAGTAAAAGGAGTAAAACTGAAAGGGTTTTCCAGACCACATTGTTCTGTGTCACCGACTGTGGTGTTCACAGAAGCAGAGTTAGAAACAGAATGAAACAGAGAGCCACAGGACACAAAATGCTCACTAAAACAATTTAACATGGTAGCCCTGTCCGATATATGTAGCTCATTACGGATATCACCGGTGGATATCGATTTTATGGCTTTCCAGAATTTTCTAGGGTTGTTCAGGTTCTTTGTGGTAACTGACAGATAATACTTAGATTTAGCACTTTTGACATGTGAAGTGAAGCTATTCCTTAGCTGCCTAAAACGCAGCCATTCTACCTCTGAGCCTGATTTCCTAGCCTTTGCCCAGGCCTTGTTTCTCTCATGCAGGAGACTAGACAGTTCAGCAGAAAACCAAGGATTGTCTCGTCCCTTCACTCTAAAGGCCCTGACACACCAGGCGAATTTCAGCTGTTTTCGTAAGTCGGAAGACGAAGCGCGTCCTGTCGCCCAAACTCAATTTGGTGTGTCCCGCACCGTCGACCGTGACACGCCTTATTTGGACTGCCTGACCCGATGCATGGCCGATGCATGGCCGATTCAGACCAAGTCGGATCAAACAATCACTCTGATTGGCTGTTCAGCTAGCGAATCAGTGCATGAGAAGCGAAACGGAAGTGAGGGACGTAAACAAACGATTTAAGAAGGCACACACAGACTGCTATTCATTTTCCTCTCATCATGGCGATCTGGAATGACGCAAACGAAGACCTGCTCATCACCTTGATCCAGGAGAGGCCAGCTCTGTACGACATCACAGAGAAAAGGTACTCGAACCGAGAAGTGAGAACCGGACTCTGGCGAGAGATTGAAACGCAACTTGGTTTCTGGGGTAAGAATATCTTTTTCATCAATTGAGCTCTTTAGCAGATACTGTTGGCTTTTTATTGTTTGCCAGCGTACAGTGACGTTAACGTGAAATGTAATTTGTTATTTCAACCTTGTGTTTTGTTGTTATCTTGTTGCTAGCTGTTGCTAGCTGTGCAGTTTGGCACTGCATATAGATATGAATTGGACATGCTAACTAGCCACAATGCTTACATCGTTTATTTGTGTGCTTCAGAGAAAGAGCTGAAGAAGAATTGGGATTCTATGCGAACCCAGTACACCCGGTACAGGAGACTTGCCCCTTCGGGTAGTTGTGGAGCACAAAGGACTGGCAGACAGCAGTGGATCATAACCAGGCTGCAGTTTTTAGAGCCCTACACAAGAAGGAAGGAGAGTACTTCGAACCTCACCATCACGGTAACTATTTTATTTGTTGAGTACAAATAAGTGTTTCTTGCTTCTTTCATTTACAAAAACATTATTTTCATTCATTTGGTGGTTACAGTGTTAAATATAAATATAATTATTGATGTGCTCATCACCTTAATGTTGCAGATGGTAAAGGAGGAGCTAATTGAAATTACATGATATACTGCTGGGTAGCTTATGAAATTCACCATGGGTTCAATAACGCTTTTATCTTAACCTATAATAATACATGATAAAATATGTCTTGTATTTTGTAGTGTTCTGAATCTTCTAGAAGTATGTCTAGCATCTGAATAGAGCATCACAATGTGTCTACAATGTACCTCTCACACTTGACCACACCCCAAACTAATGGCACACACATTTCAGGGTATTGTTCTGTTATGAATGCTTAGTAAACAGTTTTAAGAAGCCATGGTATTAAATCCAACTAACTGTAAATTTATTTAAAAAAATGTAAGGAACGTCCGGTGGCTGCAGAATCAACCCCCGGTGGCACCAGCAGTGAAACCTCGACCAGCACCACTGAGGAGTCCTTCCACTTTGATGCTGAGCCCTGCCTGGCAGAATCCACCATCTGCACCACACCGGCACCGCTCTGAGAGAGGCCAAGCACACTCAGCACTCGAAGGCCTCCGGCGAAACGCAGGATGATGATACTAAATGAGATACTGTCTACCGCTGTTCATTGTTCAAGATTGAAATGTAAATGTGCAAGCCGTTTTTCTGCCCCTCTATTCACATGTAGCCTTTCATACGTGATGGTTTCTTCATTCTCTAACTGTTGTGGAGCAGAACTATACAGTTGCAGGATTAGTCTCAAGTACCTCAATATAATTATAGTATGTCTGCACTTTATGTGCTCATTTCATCATTCATTCATGTATTTTATATTCTACTAAAACTGAATCAAACCATAAACAAGGTGGCCTGTTGTGTGTTCCTTCCAAACAACTCAACTTTGGTTTCATCTGTCCACAGAATATGTTGCCAGTGCTGTGGAACATCCAGGTGCTCTTTTGCAAACTTCAAACGTGCAGCAATGTTTTTTCTGGACAGCAGTGGCTTCCTCCGTGGTGTCCTCCCATGAACTCCATTCTTGTTCAGTGTTTTACGTATCGTATATTCGTCAACAGAGATGTTAGCATGTGCCAGAGATTTCTTTAAGTCTCTCGCTGACTGTCTAGGACTCTTCTTCACCTCATTGAGCATTCTGCACTGTGCTCTTGCAGTCATCTTTACAGGACGGCCACTCCTAGGGAGAGTAGCAGCAGTGCTGAACTTTCTCCATTTATAGACACCTTGTCTTACCGTGGACTGATGAACATCAAGGCTTTAGAGATACTTCTGGAACCCTTTCCAGCTTTATACAAGTCAACAATTCTTAATCATAGGTCTTCTGAGAGCTCTTTCGTGCGAGGCATGGTTCACATCTGGCAGCTTCTTAAGAATAGCAAATTCAAAACTGGTGTGTATTTTTTATAGGGCAGGGCAGCTTCAACCAACACCTCCAATCTCGTCTCACTGATGGACTCCAGGTTGGCTGACTCCTGACTCCAATTAGCTCTTGAAGAAGTCTTTAGCCTAGGGGTTCACACCCTGCACTGTGAATGTTTACATGGTGTGTTCAATAAAAACATATAATTGTTTGTGTGGTATTAGTTTAAGCAGACTGTGTTTGTCTATTGTTGTGACTTAGATGAAGATCAGAATACATTTTATGACCAACTTATGCAGAAATCCAGGTAATTCCAAAGGGTTCACATACTTTTTCTTGCAACTGTATATATATATATATAATATATCTGCATTATTTGATCCCACTTTATGCTTTGCTCTTGCTGCTTGTTTTACACTGATTTTATATCTTATTTCTTACTGATGTAAAGCACTTTGAACTGCAATCCCCTGTATGAAAGGTGCGATACAAATAAAGTTATTATTATTCAGATGGATGTTTCTCTGTTCATTCTCCCATTATCCTCCTCAATCTGCCTAGAAGTATTTTAATGTTGTAGCTGTTACTATAAACAATACTAATGCTAGGGCTGCAACTGACAGTTATATAGGCACATTGTTATTGTTTCTTATCGCTGTGTGATTAAAAGAACACAAATAGCAGGATAGGCAATGCAAAACTTTATTTCGCACCTTCATACACACATAACACAACATTAGAATGAGCTTTTATCAACGCCTACATGATGATAACCTGTCAACATGCCATTAATACAGAGCGGGCAGAACCCAAATCTAGCTCCAGTGCCGCAAGAAACATGTTTTCGATGGACGAGAGTGAAAATGGAACGCACACGCTATTTGTTGTTTGTTTCTATCACGGTCTGTTCTTATTCTCTGTCTTCCGGTTGTTGCCTCTTTTGAATGACCAATACACACTACCGCCGCCTGCTGGTAAGGAGAGTTATTGCCACTCACGCACTGAAGTCTTTGCGGTGTGTTCCCGTGCGACACATGGCCAAGACGCAGGAGAACACGGCGACGCAGGAGAACACGGCGACGCAACAGCCGGCGTCGGCGAGTCCTCTGGTGACTGCTTGGTGTGTCAGGGCCTTTAATGTACGCAGGGGTGCATGTCTATCTATAATTTCCATAAAACCAAGATAAAAATAAGACTATGCAGTCTCAAGATCAGCACACAAATCGATTTTCCCCCAATCAAACCCAAACGGATCATGTACAAAACCCTGCTACACAAAATGTTTTATGTCTCTCTTGATGATAATACGTGGTTTAACCAATTGGACTTTTGTGTCCCTAATTGTGGCTACAACACAGTGGTCACTCAGATAATTCGCAAATACTCCCACAGCTGAGTATTTATATGGAATATTAGTTAGAATGAGATCAATTATGGAGGATTTATTTGGGGACTTAATATTAGGGCGAGTAGGACTGTCAACAATCTGAGTAACATTTAAAGAGATACAAAGGTTTTTAAAATCCTCTGACACTGCAGTTAACCAGTCCCAGTTAAAATCTCCAAGTAGCACTATGTCTTTATAGTCTAGTTGCGATAAAAGATTTGCTAGCGAAGACAAGGAGTCTTTAACAGCTGAGGGGGGTCTGTAACAGCCCATGACCATGACCTGTTGACCCTTTGCCACTTCTATATTTAAGGCTAAAAATTCAAATTGCTTACTGATAGATTTGGAAACTAATGTGGATACACTGAACTTATTCTTAACATAAATGGCAACGCCACCACCTTTATTAGGCCGGTCGGTACGATACACATTATAACCATTTAAGGCAATGTCAGAGGCCAAAATAGATTTATTTAGCCATGTTTCTGATAAAACAATGCCGTCAGCGTCAGTCGAGCTCGCCCAAATATGGACAAAATCTAGTTTACCTAACAGACTGCGCACATTCAAGTGGATGAAACCCAACCCAGATCTAGCTTTAAAATCAGCAGGAGTAGCGATCTGACTACTACTACTGGGCGGACCAGGGTTAGGTTGTACATTTCCTGATGGCCGAGGCTATATACAGGACGGTCCTGTACACAACGCCAAATGGCTATATACAGGACCGTCCTGTACACAGCTCTCTGAAATGGCTATATACAGGACGGTCCTGCACAGAAGCCCTGAAATGGCTATATACAGGACGGTCCTGTATATAAGGTCTCTGAAATGGCTATATACAGGACGGTCCTGTGGATAAGATATCTGAAATGGCTATATACAGGACCGTCCTGCAGCTAACGTCAAATGACTATATACAGACCGGGCTATTATAGCATGCTTAAGCAAGTTTCGCGGGTGGTAATGTAGGGATAGGATTCACAGATAAATATTCTCACGACAACATTATTTTCAATGAGTTTCCCCTCAATATAAAATTGTGGCAATTAAATCTCTTTCCATGCCAATTGCTTAGCTTTTTATGCTGATTTCAGTCTTTTTTTTGGCTTATCTTTTTATGTTGTTGACCGTCCTGTATATAGCCATTTCAGAGAGCTGTGTACAGGACGGTCCTGTATATAGCCATTTGGCGTTGTGTCCAGGACCGTCCTGTATATAGCCATTTCAGAGACCTTATATACAGGACCGTCCTGTATATAGCCACTCCCTTTCCTGATAGTAATAACAACAACAAAAACAGGCATATTTTCCTCTTAACGACACACATACATTGTCATCTACTTTAGAATCACTGGAAAAGTCTGCGAGAGTGTGATTAGAGCTTAAGAAGCAGTCCTGAAGAACCACCATCGCAGGAAAGTGATCGTTACGTTACTTTGCAAACCGTCACCCCCCCCCCCCCCCCCACACACACACACACAAAAGGACACGGTAACGTTGTGATTCACTTCAATTAATGATAACTACGGAGCTTGCTAACAGCAAGGCACAAGGCTACTTCACTCATTTAGCTAGCTAATACAAATGCTGTCGAGCCCTCACTGCTTGTAAAATAAAGAGCACAAACTGACTACTTACCCAAGCCCCACTGTTCTCCGTAATTTTTCTCCCGGGTTGTTGTGATCACATGACTGACAAAGCCGTGCTCTGATAGGCCAGAAGTTGGTTTGATTGCATTAGGGCTCGATTGCTTATCCTGTCTGAGTAGCCCGGATGATGCTGCATCGCAATTTTGGACATCGAACTTTATACACGGAACTTTTTGACGTCGAATTTTTTTGAATTTTTGGGATCTGAATGTGAACATTCGAATTTTTTTCACTTGAATTGTTACATTTTTATTTCACATAGGTAAATTCGGAGCAAAAACATTCAGATACATGATTTTCAAAGTAATTATTTTCAATGCTATAAATTCGGTGTCTAATAAAATTCAAATACTTCTGTCTCTTGTTTGCTTCCATATATATAACAAAACTTGTGAAATAATTGCACTAAACGGGGTTCTTTGTAATACTTCCATTTACTTACCATGGGGGCGCTGCATAACTACGTAGCCTCGATTAAAGCAAACGGAAGAAGACGACATGTATCAACGAACCACCGCAGCCTATACTTGTCCCGGAGCAGCCAAGGAGTGATGAGGTATCTAGAGATCTGAGTCCGGCTGCTTGTGTTTCTGCTCATCAGGACATCATATGACCAGCAGATCCTGTGTGAACGCTGTACGTTAGTCAGTGGACGTCCGACAACATGCACACTAACTTATATTGCAGCTATAGGCTATACTTTGGTTTAAATTGCGTAAATAAACTAGCTAGAGAGCTAAAGTTAATTACGTTCATCCAATGTCAGAAGGATTACCTTTTAACAAACGTTGTAATGCTTTTCTTTCATTTAAATTTGAGTAAAACATTGGAGATATAACATTGTGTTATTTTCTTTTTACACTGACTCAGATATAATGAAAAGACTACGTCAGTCGAAGCTCAGCTTTGGTAAGGAAGAGACAGGACAGGCAGAGAGAGAGAGAGAGAAAGTGATGGAAGTCAGGGAGGAACTGGAGTCACACAAAAATAATGTAGGCTTAATAAGCCCATCTATTTATCTATCTATGTATCTATAACAATTGTCTTCATTTACAATAGGCATACTTTTAAAACATACATCTATTGCAGTTATGATGTCATAATAACATACAATTGTATAAAACACAATTTGCTTACATCTTTGTTCTCTTTTGAGAATCAAACAAAACAGATTTAAATAAAAAAGAATGCAAACAAACAAGTGAAATTAACTAAATTGCTGAATTGCTTTTAATTCAGTGACAGGAGCGACAAGTGAGGAGGAGCGACAAGTGAACAATGAGGGAGAGATCGAACAAAGAGAAAGAGTAGAGGACAGAGAGAGTAAAGAACAGGAAGAAGACAGAGAGACTAAAGAAGATGGAAGAGAGGGTGCAGGTTATGGAAAGGAGAGAGACATGGAAAATTAATGTTGACAATGTGTTGTGATCATTTTAGCCTCTTCTGCATGTCCAGATCATTAATAGTAACAATCAACTGATTCTTATGTATTACACTTTAAAAATAATTGATGCTGACATTGTCAGCCCACTGACATGGTTTGAAATCAATATATTATCCAATTTGTGACCCCCCACAGGACTTAAACAGCACCTAACTAGATCATGAAAATCCCAAAAATCTCAGGGGGTACCCCCCGAACCCCCTTAGCATGTTTGGACCTCGGTATTTAGGAAATCCTGGATACGGCCCTGTGTACAACAACTTCCTTACTTGCAATAAATAAGCATTAATTAGAGGGTTATTGAGGAAAAACTCTCAACTAATGGCTTATTACTTGTAGAATATGGTCATGCAGAATAAGGCATTAATAAGTGTTTTATAAAGAGCCAATATACTGCTATGCATGTTAATTAACAACTAGTTGGTGGTTAATTTGTGTACCTTAATATAAAATGTTACCGCTTTTTTTATTGGTAAATGGTTGGCAACACGGGAAGTAATATATAAAATAATAAAAAAATATAATCCACTACTCTTTCTTGTGTCTCAAGATTGTCAACCCTTGCTTTAAGAATGAATCAAAACAATATAGTTGTGGTTTGTATAAAAGAGGCAAAGAGCTGAAAGAAACTTAAACACTCCATAGTCGAGCACTGCAGCATGAAGTGATAATTTTTTATGTCCAAAGTTGCCTTCAAATTGAAACACAAAACCACTGTTGACAACGGCCATACCTGCAAAGCATTTTCTTAATTGGCTCGACTCGACCGAAGCCAGACAGTATCGCCAGAAGTTCAGCAGAGAAAAACCTGTGTGTTTACATGGACAGCAAATGAGTAACCATGCAGGAAGGGTGAAAGTCCCATAAGTGATCCCTTCACATTAAAAGTTGTAATTTGATACAATTTTAAATATTTGTTTTATTGTATTTGTTATGTCTTGTAAATTCTGTTAAGTTAATGTTTTTAGTTCAGTCTTGTATCCTGTTTTATTTTGTAGTAACCTTTCCTTCTTGTTGCAGATTACCTCACTTCCTCCCTTTGTGTGTTTTCCCTCTACTGTGATTGTCGACTCCGCCCTAATTGTCTGCACCTGTTCCCCCTTAGCCTGCCTATATATAGATTCTGTCTCCCTTGTCTTGTTGCCAGTTCGTTTCGTCCCATTTGCCTGACTGCCAGTGTGAAGTCCACGGTTTTTTCTGCTAAGAGCTAAGACCCCAGTTTGGAATTTACTTTATCCTTTGCATTTTTTGTAGATGTTAACCTTTTCCTCGTAAGAGTGTTTTTTGTTACCTTGACCTGTTACCTCTACGGAGAGCTCACAGTGCCACTTCTTTCATTAAAGACTTTCTTTTGTACTTTGTTTTTCGAGTCGTGCTTTTGGGTTCATACTGGTTTGCCTAGCCGTGACAGTATTAGCTTTAATATAGGAGGATCAGAAGTGTATCATATTGTCAAACATCCTATTCTTAATTTTGTTTTTAAAACAGGGGAAACATTAACCAGAGGAACTGCCTAATGAAAAAAGTTTGAGTAGACCCCACAAACTATGAGCATTTATCAAAGAAGCATGTGTGTTTCCACTTTAATATTAAGTGTGGGAGTGTATTATGGCTGACAGCGTCACATCTCAACAGGCCTACAGATTGTCATTAATCTCCCCTCCTAGTGAGCCGATGGCATTGTATCCCCAAATGGTTCTGGGTATTGCTTGACACAACTTCTATTCCCGCCCAGTCCGTGTGTGTCCCATGCTGCGTGTGTGTGGTCTCTTAATGTGATATCTCCACTGGCTTTGCAGAAACAGCACGACAGGCTGCCAGCACAGCAGCAATCACTGTGATTTTTCCACTGAAGAATGAATCACTCTCCAATGAACATTTAGTGACCCACGGCTTAAAGGCCAAGATTAGCCTTAGCAACCGACGCTCTCTGGGGTCTATAATCGATGCTGAGGACAGAACCTGCTGTGTACCTGATTGCTCTCTCCCCTCGGCGTCCAATCTATGCCACGGCATGCAACAGGCAACCAGTAACCAAAACAAATTAGAAAAATTAGATGTGCTCCCAAAGAAGACCACCGGATTATGAGGATGAGATGACTATCACACACTCATGTAATCATGCTAATCCTGAAGCTACCACCAGCTGCTTGTTAGCTTAGTTTAGCTGAGTGTAAAGAATGGAAATGGGGAAAGAAGACCACCGGATATTATTAGAATAATTTCATAGGAATTTATACTTGTTCACTCTCTTAGATTAGTAAAATGAGATGACTATAACACCATCTCATGTAATTATGCTAATCTTGAAGCTACCTCCAGATGTAACTGGGTGAAAACTAAAGTGTAAAAAGTACTTTCCTTTCTTTATGTTTCTCAGAATTTGTAAACAAAAAAACAAAAAATCACTTTGGGATTGCTTTTAGCAATGAAAGGTGCTTTACAAATACAATGTATTATTATTATTATAAAAAACGAATATCTAAATGATAATAACAACAATACTGGGATGAGATGCAGAGCCTACACTGACTGAGTGTACAGTTACCTCAAAGTTCTGTGCACTATTATCTTTCAACAAAAATGTGTTGAAGCCTATTCCGTCCTAATTTCAACAATTTCATTTTCCTATAAAAGCTTTAAGCATACATTTTCCTAACCCATTTTACTACCCTTAGTGGAAATGGAAGTATATTCATTTGTAATCCTTCTTTTCTTCCTCCTTTATTGTGTGAGTGTCTGTGCTTATGTATGCAAAGGTCAATGGTACATTGAACATACAGTATGATGTTATCCCTGGTGTTCTTTCCGGTGGACTTTCTCCTCTAACGCTCAGCAAAAGTGATAATTTGACATTTTGGCAAATGTCCAAAAAAGAATGCCATCAAACTTCCATTATTTTCTGGAAGATGTATTTTTAATGTATTAACTTCTTTTTTTCCCCTTCTTTTTATTACTGTTTGTGCACACTTTTAAGAGGCACACACTTGATGGCTTGCCTGAGGGAAATGGGGGTGGATGGAACACTTTGGCCACTTTCAGAATGAAATAACAGCAGCAGTGCGCTCACAGCTTCCTGTTGTCTTCTGTCATTTTCTGTTTGTTCTCTGGGTGACACTCACATGTTCTTCGTAAATCAGATCAGACGGGAACACCGAGAACACACTGTGCTCTTAGCGTCCCTTGACTGCTTTAGAACTAATTGCAATTTATGTTTTTGTCTATGGACTTCTTTTCATTAGCAGCAACCTTGCCTGCTTTAAAGCCCACTTTATGACCAATAATTCATTTTTCAATGCAGGGTTTTATGAGAGGGATTGATTTAGACATTAATGTATGCTACATTTAATGTTGTCTTCAAGAACTAATGTGTTCCATGTACGCTGAAAAAATGAACACATCAAGTTGAAATTGCAATTTGTTTTAAAATGTTGCATTTCACTGATAATTGTCTTGAACTATCCCTCTCTGGCATTTTCCAGGGGGGTAATGCAATGGAAGCTAATGCTGTCGGCCAGGCTATATAATTGCACCACTATAAACCACATTGCCTGGTTACCCGTTTGGGATGCAAAATATTTTTAACCTCAGAACAACACAGTTATAGTCATTTTAGTTGTCTCAGATCTTTTCATTTATTTAATAAATTAACTTTTTATAACCAGTTGTGACACTGGTATTGTTTTCAGAGAACAATTGTAGTACTTTGCCAGGTTTCTATTTTTTCTGTCTGTCGGTGTGGTCTCTGGGTGTGTCTGTCTGTCAAATAAATGTTCATACATTTTGATATGTTGTTTAAAATAAGTTTGTTAAAAACCAAGGTGATGGAGTAAATTATTAGATTTAATAGCTTTTTCTTCAATTTCAAAAACCATAATCCAGGAGGAGTGCGTGCATGTACAGCATTTAAGTACGGATTATTGTCATAAACAAATAAAATTGCAAAATGCTACAATATGCTAATAATAATAATCATATTTCCAGTGCTTAATCTTGCTTTTGAGACCTTGTTTTTGTTCTAAATGTATATCTTTTATAATAGATAAATGTAGGCCTTCAACTAATGGATTTTAGATTTACTTATCAAATTTAAAATATGCCATTCCCCTTTATTACCATTCATGTTTCTCCTAACTCCCTCTGTCGGCCTGCATGGTGAAGGTAGATAGACACTTTTCCTACAGTCCACACAATTGCTCTGCACTTTTCACAGAGAGCCTCAAGGTTGTCCCTACTTAAAGCCTACATCAGTAACTCATTTTTTGCAGTTGTGCTTCTCTCCCAACCCCCTCTGGCATTGAAGGGAAACGGTAATATGATGGAAACTGTACATCGTTGCTGATGGAAACCATTGATGTAAAGATAGCAGGAGTAAAATATGGAGTAAACCAACATACATCCAAAAGAAAGAGGATTTTGATTAAATACAGAAAAATATCGATTATCAACCACTAATCAATCACAGGTGAGATTCCCCCTGTTTACTGTTAAATGCAGCGTGCTGTGTATATACAATTACCCACACACCACTCCTGTTCTAATCCTTTTCACTTGTGAACTCTGACAGCAAAAACCGCGGAAAGATGCCTTTGGATTGACAACCTGTAGCTGCATGGTGGCATTGCTTCATTTGGCAATGACAGCTCTTATTGTAGCTGTTTTAACTGTTAGCACCACCTACAGTAACCTATAAAGAGGTTTAAACAGCCAAAGCAACATAGCCTCATAGAACTGTGATATCTTACGACAGTTGTTCTGTAATTTTGTGTGCATTGCATTACGAATATCCAACAATGGGAGAGTGCGCCTGACCAGAACCTGTTGAGGCAATAAAAAAGGTTTATTGTTAATAAAGTGGTGTTACTTCTGCAATGTAACAAATAAGGGACGAAATACATGGGGTTACTTTGAGCTTCTTCATTTGAAATTCAGCGCAGAATGTTACAGACAGATGAATCGGAGTCTGTCCGCTAACAACGCTAACAATGCTAACAATGCTATCAGTGCAAACAGCAACTATTACTACTACTAACTTGGCAAGGAAGTGGCGTTACCTCAGTAATAAAGTAACGTAACAAACAAGTCAACGTAAGGGTTCAAATAAAAGCTTCTAAATTTGAGATTCAGAATGATAGCAAGACCATGAGACCATGGCTAGTAGCAGCTAATAGTGCTATTAGCGCAAAGAACAACAATATGTGCTAACAGAGCTAAAAGTGTTAACGTGAAGGGCAAACAGAGGTTGACTGTTACGCTAATGTGAGGACAGCATTGTTTGTGACAATGTGCCTTATCTGCCGTAAGGCACAGTCCAGAGCAGCGGACAGCAAATGGCGCCCACACACAACAACAAGCTTGTAAAAACAGCCATGCATGCTAAATACTCAAAGCCAGTTCATATTACACACAGAAGGGCATCACTTCATTCTCTATTCCTCTAGACATCTCTCCACTATATCTCCACTATAACCTTTTAGTATCAAAGTACGCAAGAAAATATCAACTTTGATTACTGATTTGAATCATCAGCCGTCGGGAGTTTGTCGCTGGGTGAAATGCTGTTTTTTAGACCCATCCTTTGACACCAACATTGTACTTTTATATTACAGTACCTTTGCCTAATCTGGCTCAAGTTTTTTATGCAAAGTACACTGAACAAAAATATAAACGCAACACTTTTGTTTTTGCTCCCATTTTTGAGATGAACTCAAAGATCTAAAACATTTTCTATATACATAAAATAACCATTTCTCTCAAATATGTTCACAAATCTGAAAAAGATCTGTGATAGTGAGCACTTCTCCTTTGCCGAGTAATCCATCCACCTCACAGGTGTGGCATATCAAGATGCTGATTAGACAGCTGATTATTGCCAGGTGTGCCTTAGGCTTGGCCACAATAAAAGGCCACTCTGAAAACGTGCATTTTTGCTTTATTGGGGGGGTCAAAACCAGTCAGTATCTGGTGTGAGGGGTAGGGTTAGGTTAGGCTAATGTTGTGAATCGAGTGGCCTGTGTTCGTCATCCATACATACGCCTGCCCATACCATAACCCCACCACCACCATGGGCCACTCGATTCACAACATTACCCTAACCCTAACCCTACCTCACACCAGATACTGACTGCAAAGCAAAATGCACGTTTCAGAGTGGCCTTTTATTGTGGCCATTATAAGGCACACCTGTGCAATAATCATGCTGTCTAATCAGCATCTTGATATGCCACACCTGTGAGGTGGGATGGATTATCTCGGCAAAGGAGAAGTGCTCACTATCACAGATTTGTTTCAGATTTGTGAACAATATTTGAGAGAAATGGTTATTTTGTGTATATAGAAAATGTTTTAGATCTTTGAGTTCATCTCATGAAAAATGGGAGCAAAAGTGTTGCGTTTATATTTTTGTTCAGTGTACATGCAGTACTGCATGTGTCGTGAGAAAAGCCTGGTTAGAGTAACTGGAAACATGGTGTGCAGAGGTTTTAACTGACAGTTTGAAGTTACATTGGGGCACCGTATTGTGCCAAGAGCTTTAAAATAGTACCCCCAGGACCCCATCCAGACTGGAGTGTCATATCATATGCACATACTGCCGAGAAATGACATGATCCCATGCTGGCCCCAACAAGTGTACCCTGATATTTTTTAACATCTCTACTGTGTTTTTCCTGCATGCCAACCATAACGTGGGTTACGTTGGGTTACGTTGTGTAACCCTTGTCATATTAGCACAGGCGGAGCCCTCTACTGGACTCTATGGTACTATCTTACCCCGCAAGCATTCTCCCACTGAGACTTCTATAGACGTAGCCGGCCCTGGGCGAGCCTACCTGAATGCGCCCGCATCACACCGTATAAAAGGAGGGCCTCGCCTCCTGACTATCATCCTACACCTCTCTTCAGCGAGCGGAATAGGACAGACAGTGCCCGAGTAGAGTAGGACTGTCAACAATCTGAGTAACATTTAAAGAGATACAAAGGTTTTTAAAATCCTCTGACACTGCAGTTAACCAGTCCCAGTTAAAATCTCCAAGTAGCACTATGTCTTTATAGTCTAGTTGCGATAAAGATTTGCTAGCGAAGACAGGAGTCTTTAACAGCTGGGGGGTCTGTAACAGCCCATGACCATGACCTGTTGACCCTTTGCCACTTCTATATTTAAGGCTAAAAATTCAAATTGCTTACTGATAGATTTGGAAACTAATGTGGATACACTGAACTTCTTAACATAAATGGCAACGCCACCACCTTTATTAGGCCGGTCGGTACGATACACATTATAACCATTTAAGGCAATGTCAGAGGCCAAAATAGATTATTTAGCCATGTTTCTGATAAAACAATGCCGTCAGCGTCAGTCGAGCTCGCCCAAATATGGACAAAATCTAGTTTACCTAACAGACTGCGCACATTCAAGTGGATGAAACCCAACCCAGATCTAGCTTTAAAATCAGCAGGAGTAGCGATCTGACTACTACTACTGGGCGGACCAGGGTTAGGTTGTACATTTCCTGATGGCCGAGGCTATATACAGGACGGTCCTGTACACAACGCCAAATGGCTATATACAGGACCGTCCTGTACACAGCTCTCTGAAATGGCTATATACAGGACGGTCCTGCACAGAAGCCCTGAAATGGCTATATACAGGACGGTCCTGTTATAAGGTCTCTGAAATGGCTATATACAGGACGGTCCTGTGGATAAGATATCTGAAATGGCTATATACAGGACCGTCCTGCAGCTAACGTCAAATGACTATATACAGACCGGGCTATTATAGCATGCTTAAGCAAGTTTCGCGGGTGGTAATGTAGGGATAGGATTCACAGATAATATTCTCACGACAACATTATTTTCAATGAGTTTCCCCTCAATATAAAATTGTGGCAATTAAATCTCTTTCCATGCCAATTGCTTAGCTTTTTATGCTGATTTCAGTCTTTTTTTTGGCTTATCTTTTTATGTTGTTGACCGTCCTGTATATAGCCATTTCAGAGAGCTGTGTACAGGACGGTCCTGTATATAGCCATTTGGCGTTGTGTCCAGGACCGTCCTGTATATAGCCATTTCAGAGACCTTATATACAGGACCGTCCTGTATATAGCCACTCCCTTTCCTGATAGTAATAACAACAACAAAAACAGGCATATTTTCCTCTTAACGACACACATACATTGTCATCTACTTTAGAATCACTGGAAAAGTCTGCGAGAGTGTGATTAGAGCTTAAGAAGCAGTCCTGAAGAACCACCATCGCAGGAAAGTGATCGTTACGTTACTTTGCAAACCGTCCCCCCCCCCCCCCCCCACACACACACACACAAAGGACACGGTAACGTTGTGATTCACTTCAATTAATGATAACTACGGAGCTTGCTAACAGCAAGGCACAAGGCTACTTCACTCATTTAGCTAGCTAATACAAATGCTGTCGAGCCCTCACTGCTTGTAAAATAAAGAGCACAAACTGACTACTTACCCAAGCCCCACTGTTCTCCGTAATTTTTCTCCCGGGTTGTTGTGATCACATGACTGACAAAGCCGTGCTCTGATAGGCCAGAAGTTGGTTTGATTGCATTAGGGCTCGATTGCTTATCCTGTCTGAGTAGCCCGGATGATGCTGCATCGCAATTTTGGACATCGAACTTTATACACGGAACTTTTTGACGTCGAATTTTTTTGAATTTTTGGGATCTGAATGTGAACATTCGAATTTTTTTCACTTGAATTGTTACATTTTTATTTCACATAGGTAAATTCGGAGCAAAAACATTCAGATACATGATTTTCAAAGTAATTATTTTCAATGCTATAAATTCGGTGTCTAATAAAATTCAAATACTTCTGTCTCTTGTTTGCTTCCATATATATAACAAAACTTGTGAAATAATTGCACTAAACGGGGTTCTTTGTAATACTTCCATTTACTTACCATGGGGGCGCTGCATAACTACGTAGCCTCGATTAAAGCAACGGAAGAAGACGACATGTATCAACGAACCACCGCAGCCTATACTTGTCCCGGAGCAGCCAAGGAGTGATGAGGTATCTAGAGATCTGAGTCCGGCTGCTTGTGTTTCTGCTCATCAGGACATCATATGACCAGCAGATCCTGTGTGAACGCTGTACGTTAGTCAGTGGACGTCCGACAACATGCACACTAACTTATATTGCAGCTATAGGCTATACTTTGGTTTAAATTGCGTGAATAAACTAGCTAGAGAGCTAAAGTTAATTACGTTCATCCAATGTCAGAAGGATTACCTTTTAACAAACGTTGTAATGCTTTTCTTTCATTTCAATTTGAGTAAAACATTGAAGATATAACATTGTTGTTTTCTTTTTACACTGACTCAGATATAATGAAAAGACTACGTCAGTCGAAGCTCAGCTTTGGTAAGGAAGAGACAGGACAGGCAGAGAGAGAGAGAGAGAAAGTGATGGAAGTCAGGGAGGAACTGGAGTCACACAAAATAATGTAGGCTTAATAAGCCCATCTATTATCTATCTATGTATCTATAACAATAGTCTTCATTTACAATAGGCATAATTTTAAAACATACATCTATTGCAGTTATGATGTCATAATAACATACAATTGTATAAAACACAATTTGCTTACATCTTTGTTCTCTTTTGAGAATCAAACAAAACAGATTTAAATAAAAAAGAATGCAAACAAACAAGTGAAATAACTAAATGCTGAATTGCTTTTAATTCACTGGCAGGAGCGACAAGTGAGGAGGAGCAAACAAGTGAACAACGAGGGAGAGATTGAACAAAAGAGAAGTAGAGGACAGAGAGAGTAATGAACAGGAAGAAGACAGAGAGACTAAAGAAGATGGAAGAGAGGCTGCAGGTTATGGAAAGGAGAGAGACATGGAAAATGAATGTTGACAATGTGTTGTGATCATTTTAGCCTCTTCTGCATGTCCAGATCATTAATAGTAACAATCAACTGATTCTTATGTATTACACTTTAAAAATAATTGATGCTGACATTGTCAGCCCACTGACATGGTTTGAAATCAATATATTATCCAATTGTGACCCCCACAGGACTTAAAAAGCACCTAACTAGATCATGAAAATCCAAAAATCTCGGGGGTACCCCCCGAACCCCCCTAGCATGTTTGGACCTCGGTATTTAGGAAATCCTGGATACGGCCCTGTGTACAACAACTTCCTTACTTGCAATAAATAAGCATTAATTAGAGGGTTATTGAGGAAAAACTCTCAACTAATGGCTTATTACTTGTAGAATATGGTCATGCAGAATAAGGCATTAATAAGTGTTTTATAAAGAGCCAATATACTGCTATGCATGTTAATTAACAACTAGTTGGTGGTTAATTTGTGTACCTTAATATAAAATGTTACCGCTTTTTTTATTGGTAAATGGTTGGCAACACGGGAAGTAATATATAAATAATAAAAAAATATAATCCACTACTTTCTTGTGTCTCAAGATTGTCAACCCTTGCTTTAAGAATGAATCAAAACAATATAGTTGTGGTTTGTATAAAAGAGGCAAAGAGCTGAAAGAAACTTAAACACTCCATAGTCGAGCACTGCAGCATGAAGTGATAATTTTTTATGTCCAAAGTTGCCTTCAAATTGAAACACAAAACCACTGTTGACAACGGCCATACCTGCAAAGCATTTTCTTAATTGGCTCGACTCGACCGAAGCCAGACAGTATCGCCAGAAGTTCAGCAGAGAAAAACCTGTGTGTTTACATGGACAGCAAATGAGTAACCATGCAGGAAGGGTGAAAGTCCCATAAGTGATCCCTTCACATTAAAAGTTGTAATTTGATACAATTTTAAATATTTGTTTTATTGTATTTGTTATGTCTTGTAAATTCTGTTAAGTTAATGTTTTTAGTTCAGTCTTGTATCCTGTTTTATTTTGTAGTAACCTTTCCTTCTTGTTGCAGATTACCTCACTTCCTCCCTTTGTGTGTTTTCCCTCTACTGTGATTGTCGACTCCGCCCTAATTGTCTGCACCTGTTCCCCCTTAGCCTGCCTATATATAGATTCTGTCTCCCTTGTCTTGTTGCCAGTTCGTTTCGTCCCATTTGCCTGACTGCCAGTGTGAAGTCCACGGTTTTTTCTGCTAAGAGCTAAGACCCCAGTTTGGAATTTACTTTATCCTTTGCATTTTTTGTAGATGTTAACCTTTTCCTCGTAAGAGTGTTTTTTGTTACCTTGACCTGTTACCTCTACGGAGAGCTCACAGTGCCACTTCTTTCATTAAAGACTTTCTTTTGTACTTTGTTTTTCGAGTCGTGCTTTTGGGTTCATACTGGTTTGCCTAGCCGTGACAGTATTAGCTTTAATATAGGAGGATCAGAAGTGTATCATATTGTCAAACATCCTATTCTTAATTTTGTTTTTAAAAACAGGGGAAACATTAACCAGAGGACTGCCTAATGAACAACGTGTTGAGTAGACACCCCACAAACTATGAGCATTTATCAAAGAAGCATGTGTGTTTGCCCACTTTAACTATTAAGTTGTTGGGAGTGTATTATGGCTATGACAGCGTCACATCTCAACAGGCCTACAGATTGTCATTTAATCTCCTCCCCTCCTCGTGAGGCCGATGGCATTGTATCCCCAAATGGTTCTGGGTATTGCTTGACACAACTTCTATTCCCGCCCAGTCCGTGTGTGTCCATGCTGCGTGTGTGTTGGTCTCTTAATGTGATATCTCCACTGGCTTTGCAGAAACAGCACGACAGGCTGCCAGCACAGCAGCAATCACTGTGATTTTTCCACTGAAGAATGAATCACTCTCCAATGAACATTAGTGACCCACGGCTTAAAGGCCAAGATTAGCCTTAGCAACCGACGCTCTCTGGGGTCTATAATCGATGCTGAGGACAGAACCTGCTGTGTACCTGATTGCTCTCTCCCCTCGGCGTCCAATCTATGCCACGGCATGCAACAGGCAACCAGTAACCAAAACAAATTAGAAAAATTAGATGTGCTCCCAAAGAAGACCACCGGATTATGAGGATGAGATGACTATCACACACTCATGTAATCATGCTAATCCTGAAGCTACCACCAGCTGCTTGTTAGCTTAGTTTAGCTGAGTGTAAAGAATGGAAATGGGGAAAGAAGACCACCGGATATTATTAGAATAATTTCATAGGAATTTATACTTGTTCACTCTCTTAGATTAGTAAAATGAGATGACTATAACACCATCTCATGTAATTATGCTAATCTTGAAGCTACCTCCAGATGTAACTGGGTGAAAACTAAAGTGTAAAAAGTACTTTCCTTTCTTTATGTTTCTCAGAATTTGTAAAACAAAAAAACAAAAAATCACTTTGGGATTGCTTTTAGCAATGAAAGGTGCTTTACAAATACAATGTATTATTATTATTATAAAAAACGAATATCTAAATGATAATAACAACAATACTGGGATGAGATGCAGAGCCTACACTGACTGAGTGTACAGTTACCTCAAAGTTCTGTGCACTATTATCTTTCAACAAAAATGTGTTGAAGCCTATTCCGTCCTAATTTCAACAATTTCATTTTCCTATAAAAGCTTTAAGCATACATTTTCCTAACCCATTTTACTACCCTTAGTGGAAATGGAAGTATATTCATTTGTAATCTTCTTTTCTTCCTCCTTTATTGTGTGAGTGTCTGTGCTTATGTATGCAAAGGTCAATGGTACATTGAACATACAGTATGATGTTATCCCTGGTGTTCTTTCCGGTGGACTTTCTCCTCTAACGCTCAGCAAAAGTGATAATTTGACATTTTGGCAAATGTCCAAAAAAGAATGCCATCAAACTTCCATTATTTTCTGGAAGATGTATTTTTAATGTATTAACTTCTTTTTTCCCCTTCTTTTTATTACTGTTTGTGCACACTTTTAAGAGGCACACACTTGATGGCTTGCCTGAGGGAAATGGGGGTGGATGGAACACTTTGGCCACTTTCAGAATGAAATAACAGCAGCAGTGCGCTCACAGCTTCCTGTTGTCTTCTGTCATTTTCTGTTTGTTCTCTGGGTGACACTCACATGTTCTTCGTAAATCAGATCAGACGGGAACACCGAGAACACACTGTGCTCTTAGCGTCCCTTGACTGCTTTAGAACTAATTGCAATTTATGTTTTTTGTCTATGGACTTCTTTTCATTAGCAGCAACCTTGCCTGCTTTAAAGCCCACTTTATGACCAATAATTCATTTTTCAATGCAGGGTTTTATGAGAGGGATTGATTTAGACATTAATGTATGCTACATTTAATGTTGTCTTCAAGAACTAATGTGTTCCATGTACGCTGAAAAAATGAACACATCAAGTTGAAATTGCAATTTGTTTTAAAATGTTGCATTTCACTGATAATTGTCTTGAACTATCCCTCTCTGGCATTTTCCAGGGGGGTAATGCAATGGAAGCTAATGCTGTCGGCCAGGCTATATAATTGCACCACTATAAACCACATTGCCTGGTTACCCGTTTGGGATGCAAAATATTTTTAACCTCAGAACAACACAGTTATAGTCATTTTAGTTGTCTCAGATCTTTTCATTTATTTAATAAATTAACTTTTTATAACCAGTTGTGACACTGGTATTGTTTTCAGAGAACAATTGTAGTACTTTGCCAGGTTTCTATTTTTCTGTCTGTCGGTGTGTCTCTGGGTGTGTCTGTCTGTCAAATAAATGTTCATACATTTTGATATGTTGTTTAAAATAAGTTTGTTAAAAACCAAGGTGATGGAGTAAATTATTAGATTTAATAGCTTTTTCTTCAATTTCAAAAACCATAATCCAGGAGGAGTGCGTGCATGTACAGCATTTAAGTACGGATTATTGTCATAAACAAATAAAATTGCAAAATGCTACAATATGCTAATAATAATAATCATATTTCCAGTGCTTAATCTTGCTTTTGAGACCTTGTTTTTGTTCTAAATGTATATCTTTTATAATAGATAAATGTAGGCCTTCAACTAATGGATTTTAGATTTACTTATCAAATTTAAAATATGCCATTCCCCTTTATTACCATTCATGTTTCTCCTAACTCCCTCTGTCGGCCTGCATGGTGAAGGTAGATAGACACTTTTCCTACAGTCCACACAATTGCTCTGCACTTTTCACAGAGAGCCTCAAGGTTGTCCCTACTTAAAGCCTACATCAGTAACTCATTTTTTGCAGTTGTGCTTCTCTCCCAACCCCCTCTGGCATTGAAGGGAAACGGTAATATGATGGAAACTGTACATCGTTGCTGATGGAAACCATTGATGTAAAGATAAGCAGGAGTAAAATATGGAGTAAACCAACATACATCCAAAAGAAAGAGGATTTTGATTAAATACAGAAAAATATCGATTATCAACCACTAATCAATCACAGGTGAGATTCCCCCTGTTTACTGTTAAATGCAGCGTGCTGTGTATATACAATTACCCACACACCACTCCTGTTCTAATCCTTTTCACTTGTGAACTCTGACAGCAAAAACCGCGGAAAAGATGCCTTTGGATTGACAACCTGTAGCTGCATGGTGGCATTGCTTCATTTGGCAATGACAGCTCTTATTGTAGCTGTTTTAACTGTTAGCACCACCTACAGTAACCTATAAAGAGGTTTAAACAGCCAAAGCAACATAGCCTCATAGAACTGTGATATCTTACGACAGTTGTTCTGTAATTTTGTGTGCATTGCATTACGAATATCCAACAATGGGAGAGTGCGCCTGACCAGAACCTGTTGAGGCAATAAAAAAGGTTTATTGTTAATAAAGTGGTGTTACTTCTGCAATGTAACAAATAAGTGGGACGAAATACATGGGGTTACTTTGAGCTTCTTCATTTGAAATTCAGCGCAGAATGTTACAGACAGATGAATCGGAGTCTGTCCGCTAACAACGCTAACAATGCTAACAATGCTATCAGTGCAAACAGCAACTATTACTACTACTAACTTGGCAAGGAAGTGGCGTTACCTCAGTAATAAAGTAACGTAACAAACAAGTCAACGTAAGGGTTCAAATAAAAGCTTCTAAATTTGAGATTCAGAATGATAGCAAGACCATGAGACCATGGCTAGTAGCAGCTAATAGTGCTATTAGCGCAAAGAACAACAATATGTGCTAACAGAGCTAAAAGTGTTAACGTGAAGGGCAAACAGAGGTTGACTGTTACGCTAATGTGAGGACAGCATTGTTTGTGACAATGTGCCTTATCTGCCGTAAGGCACAGTCCAGAGCAGCGGACAGCAAATGGCGCCCACACACAACAACAAGCATGTATAAACAGCCATGCATGCTAAATACTCAAAGCCAGTTCATATTACACACAGAAGGGGCATCACTTCATTCTCTATTCCTCTAGACATCTCTCCACTATATCTCCACTATAACCTTTTAGTATCAAAGTAACGCAAGAAAATATCAACTTTGATTACTGATTTGAATCAATCAGCCGTCGGGAGTTTGTCGCTGGGTGAAAATGCTGTGTTTTTAGACCCATCCTTTGACACCAACATTGTACTTTTATATTACAGTACCTTTGCCTAATCTGGCTCAAGTTTTTTATGCAAAGTACACTGAACAAAAATATAAACGCAACACTTTTGTTTTTGCTCCCATTTTTCATGAGATGAACTCAAAGATCTAAAACATTTTCTATATACATAAAATAACCATTTCTCTCAAATATTGTTCACAAATCTGAAAAAGATCTGTGATAGTGAGCACTTCTCCTTTGCCGAGATAATCCATCCCACCTCACAGGTGTGGCATATCAAGATGCTGATTAGACAGCATGATTATTGCACAGGTGTGCCTTAGGCTGGCCACAATAAAAGGCCACTCTGAAACGTGCATTTTTGCTTTATTGGGGGGGTCCGAAAACCAGTCAGTATCTGGTGTGAGGGGTAGGGTTAGGGTTAGGCTAATGTTGTGAATCGAGTGGCCTGTGTTCGTCATCCATAACATACGCCTGCCCATACCATAACCCCACCACCACCATGGGCCACTCGATTCACAACATTACCCTAACCCTAACCCTACCCCTCACACCAGATACTGACTGCAAAGCAAAAATGCACGTTTCAGAGTGGCCTTTTATTGTGGCCATTATAAGGCACACCTGTGCAATAATCATGCTGTCTAATCAGCATCTTGATATGCCACACCTGTGAGGTGGGATGGATTATCTCGGCAAAGGAGAAGTGCTCACTATCACAGATTTGTTTCAGATTTGTGAACAATATTTGAGAGAAATGGTTATTTTGTGTATATAGAAAATGTTTTAGATCTTTGAGTTCATCTCATGAAAAATGGGAGCAAAAGTGTTGCGTTTATATTTTTGTTCAGTGTACATGCAGTACTGCATGTGTCGTATGAGAACAGCCTGGTTAGAGTAACTGGAAACATGGTGTGCAGAGGTTTTAACTGACAGTTTGAAGTTACATTGGGGCACCGTATTGTGCCAAGAGCTTTAAAATAGTACCCCCAGGACCCCATCCAGACTGGAGTGTCATATCATATGCACATACTGCCGAGAAATGACATGATCCCATGCTGGCTCCCAACAAGTGTACCCTGATATTTTTTTAACATCTCTACTGTGTTTTTCCTGCATGCCAACCATAACGTTGGGTTACGTTGGGTTACGTTGTGTAACCCTTGTCATATTAGCACAGGCGGAGCCCTCTACTGGACTCTATGGGTACTATCTTACCCCGCAAGCATTCTCCCACTGAGACTTCTATAGACGTAGCCGGCCCTGGGCGAGCCTACCTGAATGCGCCCGCATCACACCGTATAAAAGGAGGCCTCGCCTCCTGACTATCATCCTACACCTCTCTTCAGCGAGCGGAATAGGACAGACAGTGCCCCGAGTAGAGGGCTCCGCCTGTGCTAATATACCAAGGGTTACACTACGTAACCCGACGTTATATCTCTCACAGGCTCCGCCCTCTACTGGACTCTATGGGTACAGTGGGTGGAGCCGTGATGTATACGCGCACTGTCGTCCAACAATATTCCACCCTACTGCCCCTGACCGGCTATTATGGTCAGCAGCTGCTGCCCCACCTTCTCCTTTAACCCGGTTGTAACCGAGGAGAAATCTGGGCTGTGGCTGACAGAGCACAAAGAGCTTACCTCGCAAAAAGTTTGCTCAAAAAACAGTGCCGGGGGACTCCCCCACCCTGGATGGGGAGAGCCCCCTCGGCCCCGAAAGGGGCCGAAAGGGCTTGTCAAAAAGCTCGTCTTAAGTCGGACAGCTCGGACTCGGAGTCGGCTTGACTGGCTGGGTTTGCAATGGCGGAAATTCCATTTTACCCACTGTAGACAAAGGTGATCTCCATTGCTTTATATAGGTTTGTTAATTCAGTCATGATGATGAACCACACCAGTGACTGGGTTCCATAATTAGACATGCTCCTCCCTCTTAATGTTTGCAAAACTGATAGGTGGACAGCAGTGGCGGCTGGTGGAAAATATTTTTGGTGGGGCTGCTGATATAGTGAGTAAAACAATTTTTTTGGGAGAAATGACCCCTTAAATTAGGACTTCTGGTGATGTAATGGCGCGTTTCCAGTGCAGCGCGGAGCTCGCTTTAATGCTGCGTTCAGACCGGACGCGATGCGAATATTCGCTTTGCTCTAAACGCTCCTATCTAGTCGCTCGAGTTTCACCGCAGCTGTCAGCTGTGTTTACTCGCATCATTCAAACAAGACGCGCTGGCTCGGGAGCTACAGCTACAACAAGAGTAACATATTTGACCGTGATTTAATTATAATACACGTTTCAAAATGATGCCGACGTAACAACACACTGATACCGGTTAGTAAAAACCATGAATTAATGGTGACAGACTGCAGGCGAAAAACCTTTTAGAATGCTTGTTCCCTGAATGGAGCTTGGCTAAGCTAACGCTATATATGCTCCGACCGTCCACACTCATAACAACGGCCTACAGACGTAAATAAACCAGCGACTGTATTCTCCATGACACAGACAGTCTGTGGTTTGTACTTGTTTAACTTTTGTCTAGTTTCTGAACAGATCGTATCTGTCCCCGGCTGTTTGAAGAGCAAGCATGTGAAACAAAAGATAGCATTTACCTGTTTGCATCCAGCTAGCCATGCCTTTCTGGTGTACCAGCTACGTGAGAAGCCTTGTTGATACGTTTTGTCTTTTTCACGAGCTTGCTGTGATATATACAAATCGGGTTGGTCCGGTCCAAGGTCTTTAAGTATCAATTTATCTCCCAAACTTCTCCTTTCAAAAGGATTGGAGAGTAGCTCTTTGGCGGACCGAGGTTCCGGCGACTCCACCTGCACACCATTCTCATCCAAATACTGCGTCACCTTGGTCACTCACGAGTCTAAAAAACAACTCCTCACGTCAACGCACGTAAGCAACATGGGCGCCAACATGGGCGCCAACATGGGCGCCAACATGGGCGCCAACATGGGCGCCAACATGGGCGCCAACGTGAGCGCCAACGTGAGCGCCCACGTGGCCAAAATATTTGACGGCGCTGATTGGCTGAAATTATGTTTCGGCGGCACAGTTTACTATTGAGACTTTTGCAACCTGCTGGTTGCTGCTGTTTCGCTCGGGGGCTCTGCCCCGTAATGATAAACTAATGCCATGGGCAAGGCCAGGCAGGAAACAGGTGACTTATCAGTAACTTTAGACATCGTAACACAATTTTAAACGAGATTGTATTGTAGATTATACATTTTTGTGATACTAATTGTATGATATTTACCTTGTTCATTAAAAATTAAAATATAAAATATATATTTTTTTTAAATATTTTTTTTTAAAGTTATTTTTTTTAATTTAATATTTATTTTTATTTTGTATCTGGCAAGAGGTGGGGCGGCGCCCCTAGCGCCCCTATGGGCCGGCCGCCACTGGTGGACAGGCTACAAATGATCAGTCCCTTCAGATCCGCACACATGAAGCTTCATGAGCATGAATTGAACAGACCTGATGCTGTGTTAATTCTTTAGCTGCCACTTTAAGCTTTATGATGTGTACAACATGGATGTAATTTGATTTAATCTTGCCATTTTAAATGATGTATTCAATAAATAAGGTTAAACCAAATCATTACATTACAATAGATTTTATTTTAATGATTTGGTTTAACTTAAAGATAAACTTTATTGTTATTGCACATATTACAGGTACTGAGACAACGAAATGCAGTTTAGCTTCTAACCAGGTGCAACAAGCAGTGAAGTGGAAAGTAATGTACACAATCTACAGAATAACATATAGAATCGGAAGCTATTGGTACCTGTTTATGTGGATAATTTTGTAAATGATGCTGTATGATGTCCTTGTGTTGTTATGTTTATGCTTTTATGTTTCATGTGGAACTACTTGAACAGGTCTCCCTTGGAAAAGAGATCAATGATCTCAATGGGATTTTATCTGTATAAATAAAGATTTGAAATGAAATGAAATAGAATGAATTGAATGATGAATAAACAGTGGGGTATGAATACACTAGATATCAGCCTGTGAGCAGTATGAACAGTGTGTATGAATATGCTAAGATATATAAAGTATGAAAACGGTAAGCAGTATAGTATAAAATATATAGATATTAATTTCATGATGATAAACATTGTGGAACAATGATGAAAAATGGTAATGGATGTGGCGACGTAAAACTGACACAAAACAACAACAAACTTTTGCCAGCCAATTGGAGAGTTTCATCAGCAGCACGTGGTAAAAACCACCAATGAGCGCTCAGCTCGAGATACCAGCCAGCCGTTTCCCATCAAGCATTTCGCTTCCGCAGCTCGTGGAGAGCAACTGCGCCAACTCGCCTCGCCTCGCTCTCAAGGCTGCGGGCGTGTTTGTCCCGCGAGATTTCAAAGTCTCATGTGGGCGAGCCTCCAGAGCAAGTCGGACAAAATGACTAACCATCATGCAACGCACTAGCACTAGTTGATCGCAACTGCGCAGGTCTGTGCAGGTCTTGCTTGTCTCAAACAAGCCTGATAGCTTCACCTCTCGCATGCCCATAAAAGGGGGTGGGACGCTGCAGAACTGGAGTGAATAGCCCCGTTTCAGCGTCCTGTCCATCCACTTTGATAGTACACAGCTGAGTTTCCATTCCCCATAACACTGTGTTAAAGGGCATGCCCTCAGCTGTGGGGCCGCAGCTATAGAGCTGTGGTACTCTCTGGCGACCCGTCCAATAGAGTCTGGCTGCACACCCCAGCAAGTAGGCGGATCCTATAGGGGTGGATCCTATAGGGGCGTTTCCTATAGTGAACGACGGGAGCCGGCTCTCGCCCGCGGACGAGCCGTTTTTTGTTTTGTTTTTGCGGAGGGATCTAGATCGGCATGAAGGCACATTATGCAATGTGCAATGTGGACATTATCCCGCTTATTACACATGGCCACATTCTCAACAAAGTAACGACATGACTCCCAATAATAATTGAAATGCTTTTATGGATTTAGAAAAAGATTTTATTGATTTAAAAAATAGTTGTATGTATTGATTTAAATTGACATGCATCCGCTAAGAAAAGTAGTCCGTTGTTACTGTTTGAACTAACGTAACAACGGCAGGAACTGCTTCTATAGTGTTTTTGAGGAGCTTTTTGATTACAGATTTGAAAACATCGTTGCTTGCTTTAAAAGTAGCACAATTCATTATGTCAAACCTTGAAAGATATCCCTGCCCTAATGCCAAAAGTAACTGGCAACTGTGTGTCGCCGTAGCTATGATGTCTATGTCTGGACCGCTGCGTAAAAAGGAGGGTTTCTGCCCCATTACTTCTCTTCTTACTTCTATAAGAATAAAACACGGAGGACGGAGATCTCTTTTGTCCCCCTCTTCTCCCCGCTGCAGCCTAGCAGCTGGTCTCAAAGCACGCTCCCCTCTCCTGCAGGGAGAAAAACTATATTTATATACTTTATATAGGTTGATACAGTAGCCCCTTTTTTAAAATAGTTGTTATAGGTGTTGCCAACTGTTTTGTGTAGCGTGGTTCTACAAGCAAGTCAATGCATTCATTGGGTGGTATCAGAGAGTTACACGGGTCTGTAAATGCAATGAAAACAATTGGCCACAGCCAATACTTTAGTACAAAGGATGTCTTGAATAATGACATCCTTCTGCCCATTCACTTTGAATGGGGTGACGTCACGATTCGCCGAACTGCATTGTGGGAGCAAAGCGTAGCTTCTCTCGAGGTGCTCGCTGCAAAAGTAGAGCAATGTTCTACTTTTGCCGCCTCGACGGAGGCGTCAGCCAATCAAATCCCTTGTATGTAAATCTGACAGTATAAGCAGTAGCCAATCAAACCGGGTGTATGTTGGGAGAGCCAGACCGCAGTTATTTCCCATATGTCAACAAAAGGAGGAGAAAATTATCGTGGCGGTAGGGAACATACAGGGATACAAACCGGAGGAGCCAGCCATGGGGGGAGGTGGCAAAGACAGTGGGGGAAACTGGTAGGTTTTTGCTTATTTGGGGAGTTTATATCCAGTGTATTTCGTTTGAATGGACAGCTAGCAAGCATAGACAGTATATTTAGCCAGCATGGATGTAGCATGAATGCTTTGCTTTGTATGTCCGGGGCAGGACATTCATGTGGTTGGTTGTTGGTCGGGCTGCTCGCGTTGACTCCCCAAGCTCAAGACACGCCCACCGCCAAGCGGCAACGCACGCCGCCGTGTGGAGGGGCCGATATATATATATATATATATATAAACTCCCCAAACAGGCGAAAACCTACCAGTTTCACCCACTGTCTCTGCCACCTCCCTCCATGCCTGGTTCCTCCGGTTTGTATCCCGGTAGGTGAAGAGGGTCTGGTCATACAAAACCGGGTGATTTGCTAGAGCGATAATTAGTTTCTCCTCCAACTTTTTTTGAAATATAGAAATGAACGGCGGGATATCTCTCCCAGCTTAGACGCGGCTTGATTGGCTACGGCTTGAGCTGTCAGATTTTACGAAATGGGATTTGATTGGCTGGCGCTGGCTACTCCGGCGTCTCCGGCGCTGTTCAACTTCTGACGGCGGAGACGGCGGAGACGGACCGCTCTGCTACCCACAGTTCGGCGAAAAAAACGAGGCAACGTGACGTCACCCCATTCAAAGTGAATGGGCAGATTGGAGTTGTCGACGCTGTAGTGTGGACGGGCCGTTACGGTGAACATCATTAATCAGAGTCCTCATAGGAGTAGTGCGTTCTACTAAGGTCCCTGAACGCACCGCCACGCACTCTTCTGTGAGTGTGGGCGCTGCCATAATGCAACTCTGGTAACCTGCATTAATTGGAGTCTTAACCCCAGGCTTAGTGTGTTCCCCAACAGCAATATGCCGGCCATAATGCCTCTGTACCCGTATAACATTACGATAGCTTTGTTTACGTTGCATCACTCTCATCTGCGCACTCCCACTAGCCTCCTCCCTTACAGGAGCTATGGCTGGGGCGGCGAGTGGGGAATCTGTACAGACATCATGTGTAAGTGTAGCATTGTGGAAACAAAGGACACTTAGACTTGGATACAGATCAACTTTTTCCTTATTTTTAAATTTTTTCAAAGGAATCTGTGCATCGAATAGGGAGGAGGCGGGATTCACCCTAGTGTCCCGGGCATGGCCCGGGCGAAGAGATTTCCTCCCCCCGCCGAGACGCTACCTCCCCCCCGCCAGTCAGATTAGGGCAGACGGCGCACCCCACCCGGCCGCTCTCTGCTGCTGATGAGCCTGCCGAGCTCGGGCAGCCCTTCCCCGTGGCTGCCGATATGCCGGTACCACGTGATGGGCCGTAGAGGTGGAGGGCGCCGCAGCTACGGGACCCCCGTGCCGGCACCTCTCCCTCCGCTTCACTGTCGCACTGCGCTCCCTCGCCTGCATGGAAACGCGTGGAGGAGCGCGTAGCGGGGCCGGAGGCGGGGCCAGCGGTAGCATCCTGCTAAACTGGACCCTTTCCTCCTCCAGCCGGCTGAAGCGCTGAGTGACCGAGGAGATAGACCCAAAGACCCCCTCCGTGGACACGGGGGCTCCGAGGAGATCTTCTCGGTCTTTTCTAGATAGGGCAGTGAGTCTCAACCACACGTGACGAGACGCCACTGTGGCCAAGGAAATCACCCGCCCTGCTGCATCGGCCACACCATGAATCAGATTATTCATCTGACCTATAGCGCGGTCCGGATAATCGCTCCCATCTTGTGACAGGAGGGCGGGGGCAGCTGCCTGAGGGGTGATCAGGGAGACGCCCAACAAGCCGAGATTATTCGCTGCAGCCGCCATCTGCGTACCGAGCTTGAACATCTTGTCCAGATATTCCAGAGTGTCTCGGTCCTGGGGCAGCGGGGGCAGGGGTTGCTTACCCTCCGCCCAACCAGCCGCCCGCACAAGCAGATGGGCCGCCAGGCTCTCATCAAGGGGGGGCACCCCCGCTCACGCTGTGTCCGAGCGGCCCTCCACCTTGATGATGCCTGCCATAGCGGCTACCGGGGCCTTCGTCTTGAATGGCTGCTGCCATGTCGCCTCCACACACCGCCATATATCAGGCAGCTGGGGCGAAACGAAGGTTGGTTGCGCTGGATGCACCGGGCCGTAAAACCCCTGTCTCAGGCGGCTTATAGGCCTCGGTGGCAGCGGTGGTGGGAGCGGTAGGCCTACGCGCTCCGCTGCCAGGGTCATCCCCGCTGGGAAATCCAAACATGCAGACCTGAGAGTCGGACCTCCCGACACCGAGGCGTCCTCGTCCTCCTCCTCCGGAATCGGGGTTGTCTGGCCCCACGGAAGGGAGAATCGGAACGGCACTTCCTCCTCTCCTGACTCGCCCATCTCGACGACGTCGAGATCCGAATCCTCCACCTCCTCCTGCGGAGCCTCTGCTGACAGGAAATGCTGCCCACGATGCTCACGCGTGAGCCGAGGAAGCATCTGGCAGGCTGAGCATGCCGGCGTCGGGCCCATACCGCTCACAGCGTGGTTAGGCCCCATACACAAAAAACAGCAGGGGTGTGGATCCGCTCCCGCGATCAGGTTTGGACACTTCGGGCAGGTCCTGTGGTCAAGAACTGACTCCATTACTCTTAATTTTTCGTCTTTCTAAGCTCCGTGAAAACACTTCCGCTTGCTGAAGAGAAAAGGATGAAAGGAGGCGAGGCCTCCTTTTATACGGTGTGATGCGCGCGCATTCAGGTAGGCCCGCCCAGGGCCGGCTACGTCTATAGAAGTCTCAGTGGGAGAATGCTTGCGGGGTAAGATAGTACCCATATGGCGCATTTCCACTGCAGCGGGTAGCCCCGTTTAAGCGTCCTGGACCGTCCTCAAGCGGCCAGGCCAGTTTTTGGTGGCATTTCCATATAGCCTAGTACCGGCTAGCGGGTACTTTTTCCCTCTTTTTCCGGCCCCATAAAATCGTGGTTCTATCAGACCAGGCCAGGGCTGTGACGTCAACACTCGACTGCTGATTGGTCAGAGAGAATCGTCACAAGATCGCGCGCGAGATCATCCCTCGCGTTACATATATATCAAGAAGCAAGCTTGCAGCATTTTGTAAACGGAGGAGCTACAAAAATGGCAACGTCGAAGAAAAGCACACCGTGGTCGACCGAGGAGGTGACGACGTTCCTACATCTCATTGGGGATGATAAAATCCAGCGGGAGCTCGACGGAACAACGCGAAATGTGAAAGTGTTCCAGGATGTCTCTGCACAGATGTCCGAACGCTGATTTTCGAGGACTTTCCTGTGATGTAGGGAAAACGGCAACGGCTTTACTGGAGTCCCTGCAAGGTACGCTCACTTCTAACAAAGAAGTCCTATTTTATCCTTACATTAATGTTCGACAACCCGTGCTTTTATGGAGCCCCGAAGAGCTACATAGCTAGCTAAGGCAGATAGCCTAGGCAGATAGCCTTAGCTAGAGCTATTGTTTGCTAACACCATATGTGCCATTGTTTACGTTCAGTTTTTCTTTTCTATAGTTGTTGTTGCTATTTAGTATTGTGCTGCAGTAGTTTGTGGAATTAACAAGTAATTTTGCTGTTCTAGATGATTACATTGGGACTCGTGAGGAGGAACATTCCCGAACAACGGGTGATGGCAGTGTTCCGTCCACATCGTCATCGAATCCAGAACGGACCCCAGCCGAAGAATCGACACCGACTCAACCACCAACACCGAGTGCCATCACGACACCGCAACGTGTGGTTCTAGGTAAGAAATAGAAATGGCAAAACGACTGGAATTGTGTTTTGTTTTTTTAAACCTTGGATCATCCATCGTCAGTAATTTAAAATAAGCTATATCACTGTGTGGAAATGCTCTGTTTCAAGTAAAGTCTTAGCTAGTAAGCAGCTAGTACAGTTGTGTGTGACATCCTATCATATACATATATTTATATTCATTATCAACAGGCTGGACAATTCACTTTCACAATCATTGTAAACATCTAGGGCCAGAACTTTCTTTAGTTCACCTTACTGTTGTTCTGTTTATACATGTTATTCTTATATCCTTGTGTGACCTGTACCTGTCCTGTGTTTTTTCCTTATTGCTAATTATTATCTTATTGTCACCCAGGCAAGAGGAAAGGAGGAGGAGAGGATCGGGCCCAGCAGGAACGGCACGATGACTGGGCAGCCGACGTGGCCCGTCTCCTCCCTGATACTTCAAAAAACCTTAATAGTTATTGTACATATTATATATTTTTTATCTAGTTAATTTTTAAATGCAACATTTGTACTTCCTTGTTTATTTATTTTCTTTAAAATGTTCATTTTATATTTACAATTCCATGTATATTTATGCTGGCTGCAATACAGTTTTACATTTTTTATTTGTATTGTTTAATGGCATGCCTTTTTGATACAACATTTGTATTTTTATACTGCCATCAATAAAGTACTTCTTTGACTTATCTTATCTCTTGTTGATAATGAATGGCACCCAACAGAAAAAAATCATAAACATACATGAATTTATAAAGCAATAACAAACACCATCAGTTAGGAAAAAGCCCCTTACTTTTAAGAGATTTAAAGCAAGAAATTGAGTTTGCTAGCTTGAGGTCCTACTCTAAAACATTATTACATGTTTATTTTGTAATGGTATTAAGAATACATGATAAATACATAATACATGTAGAAATTGCTCAATTGTAATACCCTCGTTCTACTAGACTCAAACAACACATTCCTTATATATTTCAAAGATGAGAGAACAAAATAAACCTATAACCCATTCAAGCAAGCTTTAAACATGTCTAGAAGAAAGATTGAGGTTATATTTAATATATTATTTTATGTTGTGGATACTTTAGTCTCCATCCATGTTTACAATTGTCCACACTATTTTACACTTGCATTTATGAATATAGTTTTGCTGTGTTTTACACTTTAGTATTTATGTTTATAGTTAGCTTTGATATTCGCTTAATTTATTAGAAAGATTTTATTTTCATGATCTGATATTTCCTCAAATGTTCTTATTATGGGGCAGTACTTACTGGTGCTTGAAATTCAAATATTTACTAAATATTCAATTCAGATAACATTTGTTTAAAAAATTTGACAAACACACAAAAAAAAAGATGTATTTATGTTCAATACAATGAATGCAATACAATGCATATGTAGGTATTCAGATAGCGCATCAAAGACACCTTGATACACTGTTACCCCAGGCTCTGCTGCTGGTGCATTCCACCCATCATCATAGTCCTCTCCATGACTCTCGCAGACGTTATGCAGAGCACAGCATGTCAGCACCATGGATTTCACAATAAACAAGAAAACGATCGCTTCCACATCCTCCATTGTTGTGTGTGTTTTGTGAGTTGTGTCGCATTGAAAATGACGCCACTGCAGTTTTACCCAGCGTCGCTCCGCCCAAAAAGCCGATCGTCCCGCCTACACTGCGTTGCTACCCCAGGTCCTAAACTGTAATGGAAATGCGCCACGTCCTCGGACGGCCAGCGAGGCAGCCCGAGGCCTGAGCGAGGACGCTTAGGGACGCTTAAACGGGGCTACCCCGTTGCAGTGGAAATGCGCCAATAGAGTCCAGTAGAGGGCGGAGCCTGTGAGAGATATAACAGCAAATATTCAGTCATTCAGATAATAGGCTCATTAAGCCAGCTAACAATAGTGACAGTGTGCGTTTAGATATAATTTCTGACTTTCCATGTCAAATGATCAGAACCATGTGCCTGCCACGTGGAGGGTTTGCTGTATTTGTTTAAAGCTCAATGAGAAACTATTCTGGATGGGGGTATATGAGGACAGATTGAGTAACACCACCACCATGTTTTTGTTTTTAAGAACACCAGATAGCACATGTGGATGTGAGTACATCTGTCAATGTCAATAAACACCATTTATTAGATCATTTGCATTAACAAAGTGAAAATTCAACAATTAATTGGATAAATGGTTGCCAGGAATTGTTAATCTAACAGGGATTACACATGGATTACTTTTGTCTTGGTACTCATGGCACACTTTCATTGTTGTTCAATCAAAAAAGAAAAGAAAGGAGCAATGAAAAATCCCCAAAGGGCAAAATCCAAACTGAGAGAAACAGTGCAGAAAAAATAATGCAGGTAATAAATAAATGTCATGCTAACCATATTTAACATTTTACCCTATTTAAAATATTTCAAGAGGAAACACACTTATATCATGTTTTTCAGGACATTTTTTGATATGGTACTATAACACTATTGGAATCACTGTTGTAAAACCAACAGTTTTGGGGCCCTGGAGGGAAACAATACTGACGTTTTTACATTTATATTTAAGGGATTTGTACACGTAACATCTTGACAAAATACGACTCCAGAGACCCTGATGAATATGTTTCTTGAAGTAGGGTGTGGCATTACTCAGCAAAGCAGACTGTGAAGGCTCTTGAATTCAATTGGCTTATGTTTTCCTTCAGATGGGAAGAGGCAGCAAGCCAGAGCAGCGACGCCTGGCAAGTTCTTTGTGTTTATAAATCACTGACGTCCACATCTTGGCCAAGCTGCTCTGGATATTTTGGAAACTCCTGCCAAGGATCCAAAAATCTGCATCTGCGAGAGTGAGGGACAATTGGAAAACACTCACGAGATACGAGGAGGCAGAATCTTTAGAGACGTTTTATGTTGCAGTTGAAAGTGGAGAGAGTGGGTCGGCTGCTGGTGGAAAAAGTGAATACTTGTCTGAATGGCCTTGAGGTTGTTGCTGAGTTAAAGGAAGATGTTAGCAACAGAGAGAAATGCTTTCTTTTGTAATCATGTTAAAGTGAGAGTTTTGAGATTGCATGTGAGTATCTCCTTTGAGGTTTTCTATATGTGTACTGTATATAATCATAATGTCAACAAGATATTTACTTTTATTGTGTTGTATACCAAACTTGATCATGCCTAACATAACATGGCATTCAAATGGTGGCATTCAATAATGTGAATGCCTTACATTCACATGTGTTATTGTGGAATGGAGAGATATTTAAAGCACTGTCTGAGTTTCATCCTGACAAATATGGAGGAGGAAACTCTGGTTTCCTTGGAAACGCTCATGTGTTTCGTACGGAAAGTGATCCAGGTGTTGGAGGAGGTCAGCACAAGTGTTAATAAACTGAGAGCTACACTGTGAGCTACAATGGGAGATGATTGCATTGCTGTAGTTTGACAATCTTTTTGTGAAATTATTGAGAAAATGCCCATAAAGACAACAACAAAAAACATGTACACACACACACAAAACAGATTAAGGCTTTATTGAATAAAGAATTCAAGCTCATTGCATTGGTTGAGTATAGAGTCAGATTTGGGTCAATATTCTAGCGCACAAAACAAGCTACTCACGAGCGGGAAATGACCCTCGCGCGCAGATTAAACCCCCGCGAGAGAGAGAGACAGCCCTCTTGCTGTCTCTCTCTCTCGCGGGGTCTGTCTGTCTGCGTGCGCGTGAAAAGTTTCTGACACTTTGGGGCGGAGCCACTGGACTTTGATTGACAGCTGCAAGGAAGCCCGGAGTTGCCAGGTTTGATAAATGCCTGAAAGTGAAAGCTGCAAGATTAGCTGTACACTTTATGAATATAATAGTTTTTTATGGACAACTTTACCATTCAATCTCGTTTTTTTTCTCAAACTGATTTTGCAGCTGTCACTCCTCGGCTCTTGGTAGTTCCAACCCAGTCTCACAAAAAAACGTGTAATAACTACGTTGGTCCACAACGTAGGACGTAGTATTTCTACAAATACGCCTCTGAAATTGTAAGATCCCTACGTTTTTTTCACCATTCATTTCAATGGTGGGCGTCTATGTCACGTGATCTTTACATTTCTCCCTGCAGAAAAAAAAAACATGGCCGAACTTTGTTTTATTCTCGGTGTAAAATGCCTATTTTAAAGTTAGTTTGGCCATTAAAATGCCTTTTGATGTCATTTGATGCGAGAAATATGAGTTGTTATTTCAGATTATGTGTGCAATGGATGTACGTACACGATCTTTAGTTTGCTAGTTATTACGAAGATTACTTCAGGAAATTGTGTCTATACAACGTTTACATTGTTACCAGGTGGTTGCTAGGGATGCTGCTATCGATATTATTTCTGTTATGTTGTGTAACTGTTTAATGGTGTTATCTTTATTGCTACCCCCTTCCCCGTCAATGTATAATGTTGGTCCACAGCGCAAACGTATTAGTTTAACAAAATCCGCATCTAAAATTGTGGCATAGATACCTTATTTTCCCCTGTGCAATTCTCCATTTACTCAACAATAACACATAATTATCCTTGTGTTTATTTATTTGTTTGATTAATAAACACAAGTTGGAGTCCGTCAGGACCGAGGGTCGGAGCAGCTCATTTGCTTTACAGAATATTACACCCGGAAGTAAGTATTCTCTCTGCTTCGCTTGACAAACCCTGTGATAGTCCTCAAGCTCTGTGATTGGAGAGTGTGCCGAGCGTCGAACAGCACTTGAAATAGGATGGAACCATGGCAGACTGTCCAAAACTGGCTACTGCAAATATGGCAGTAGCCATCGATCATCTTAAGATAAGATATACTTTATTGATCCCAAGTTGAAAACATTTGCATTACATCAGCATGTGTAACAGTTGTAAATATGCAGTGGTGTTTATTTGTAAATCATTTAGTATAATCACACAAATTCTGTGTTTTATATTTAATAATTCTGTGTTCTTTATTTATTGATTGTTCAATACCTGACAAGGCCAGGTCGCAGGTTCCTCAACAGTGCATTACAAGACATCTATCAATATGTGTGTACCTCCTCCACCATTAAACTGTCGTATTCTGCACATTTCTTATTCTATCTACATACATCTTATAAGAGTATAATACATATGTATAATATCAGTTAAAATAAGTGCTTCAACATAGTTAACATTGCTGGAGGTATACACAAAGTTTTCATTATTGCATAACTACACCGTTTGTGAATATGATATGTCAATAAACCTTAGAAAATCTTGAAAGGGATGTGCAAAATAGTCATTATATACAGTCTTTAATGAACTATTAGTAGAGAATAACGAGTAATGAATATACTTTATAGGGATCGTATTAATATATAATAATAAAAATAATGAAATTCAATAACATGCTTTAACCACTAGGTGTCCCTTTATATCAGCTGTGCACCGTTATGGTGTAAATACAGCCTATCTACCAATTGGATCAAATATAAAGTCAGCCGAATTAGTGTTGATACTGCAAGGAGACGTTATTGTGTGAAAAGAAATGTAAGATGTTGTTTAATTGCTGATATATTTATGATCCACGTCACGTTTCAGCAACCTGATCTCACCAGAATGCGTGACTCCACCACGACTCCTTAACACCACAATGCGTGTGGAGTCACGAACTTTGTTACATTTGCGTGTCGGCACCACGCAAACAACCCCAATGTAAAGTGAATGAGGCTCCTTTGTCGTGGTGCACACACGCATTTCTACAACGTTGCATTGTGTGTAATGCAACTGTTATTTTTATTAAATTAGTTAGTTTTTAAGGAAGGCCAGAGCTTCAGCTGTGTCAAATAGATTGTTCCCTTCAGTTAACGTTATTTAAAAGATAATGATCATGTCCCCTGTATTGTATTACGAGCGTCCATTCCCATTGGATAACGGAGAATTTTACAACCCGGAAGTAAGTAGCCTATTCTCCTTACTGTCGATTGATTTTACAGTGATATCTGCACTACTCATCGACTAAAAAACACCAAATTGTCCTTGTTAATTACACACAACATTGATTGGTTTGAATTGTGTGCAATGCTTTTGTATTTTCCCCTTCGATTCGGAGAAAACAAATATATTTTCGGAGTTTTTGGACGGCAGAAGACACTACACTACCCAGAATCCTCAGCTATCGTTTGGGACTACACCATGTGCTTAGCTTGACAAACCCCGTGATCAGTCCTCAACCTCTGTGATTGGATGCGCGACGTTACACAGAGCGTCCAAAGGACTTTGAAATGGAATGAAACCCATCTACGGCACACTATTCAAAACAGGAATCGAACGTGTCCTACCCCCTCCCCCCCTTAGGTCACAGGCTCCTCCAACAGTGCTACGCAATAAAACAGATGCACAGAAAAAATAGTGAAATAGTGCAATAAGAGTCTATATACAAGTGATTGGAATATGATATTAGATAAATAATTTCTAAGTAGCAGCCAGATGAATGTTATTTCTAAGTTCAGGTGTTTAATAGTCTTTCTGGCCTGTGGGATGAAGCTGTCTCTGTGTCTGGTGGTTTTAGTCCGGATGCTGCGGTACCGCCTGCCAGACTGCAGCAGACAGAACAGTTTGTGGCTGGGGTGATGGTGGTCTTTTATAATCCTGAGGGCTTTCTTTAAGGTTACCTGGTATTTTTAATCCACTACAATTATTTTAGTTACTTTACAGATTTGGATTAATGATGTGAAATATAACCAACCCTTAAATCAGACTTTAGTTACACCTGAGTGAAATTCAGTGAAGGTGATTGTCAAGTGCCAACAATCAGGCGAGATATTTGATAGTTGGTGCTTGAGAAGACTAAATATTTATCTGCAGATCCGTTTTAAAGCATATTCATTACTCGTTATTCTCTAATAGTTCATTAAAGACTGTATATAATTGCTATTTTGCACATCCCTTTCAAGATTTCAAGATTTTCTAAGGTTTATTGACATATCATATACACAACAGTGTAGTTATGCAATGAATGAACAACTTGGGTCACAGGTTCATCAACAGTGCATTACAAGACATCTATCAATGTGTGTATACTTCCACCATTACACTGTCGTATTCTGCACATTTCTTTAATTAAAGCCTTATTAGTTAGCACATCCTCCTATCAGGCACTAAACTGTTTTACTCTAGATATCATTTGAGTATCTTCTTGATATTTTCTATTCTATATTTATATAATTGACCTTCTACTTTCCCACTATTTTGTATGTACTCTTAATATTTGAATGTTTTCATAAAATATAACCACATTCAAAGTGCGTTACAAACTGAAAGACATTAAGAAAAAGGCATTTTAAACAGGCAACACAATCTTCCTGCATTGCAATTACTCTAAACGTGTAATAACGTGCTTTAACCAGTAGGTGGTTTGGGTTAAAAGCATAGGTTAAAAGGCTGTCAAGTTTACAGTGTTAACAAAATAAAATATACTGCTGTTTCCGGTTTAGTTTACGACGAATATTATTTTGTTATTGTTTTGATATTTGTAACACAAAAGCGATGGAAAAAATCCATAGCAACCAAATAAAGATGGTCTTAACATGACCCAGTCGTCTAGTAGTTAATAAAAAACAATAATATCAAAACAAAATATTACTACTAACTTTATTGTGAAATTAAAACAGAACGGGTAAAAGAATAGTTTCCGGTGTATTCTGATGCCCGATCTCTGTAGATAAATAAAGAACTAAGACAGATGTGTAATATTTAATGCAGCCAAACCATTTATACAATGCATTCATGTGATGACTATCAAAGAGTAAAGCAAGCACTGCTGAATAAAGTATGATTTTCTCTTTTACGAAACGTTTTTTTTCATATGGAATGCAGTTGGAGGTCAACCAATCAAAGAACTTGAGGACTGATGTAGTGGAAATTTTTATTATTATCATCCTTATTATTATCCTTATTATATCTTTCATATGTTTAAACCAAATGCTTCTTATTTCCTCTTGTTGTGCTTTTACCATTATTATTCTATTATATTCTCTTATGAGTTTCCCAGTCTCTGCAAGGCCACAGCTGTTTCAGCAGACTGGGAGACTCATACACAGTCAGACACATCACGAACTTCCCTGCTCTGAGAACCGTTATGCTATCTACTCAAGGCACTGGTCTGTGTGTCCTCATCAACAATCTGACTGTGTGAACCCAGATTGTTCTCTTTCCCCACTCCTTTTTCTATATACCTTTGCTTTTCCATTGTTCTGCGCCACTCTCGCGCAGACTATTTTATACTCTGTGCGACTTGTGACATATTATATATTGTATCGTGTATTTGAAGCTTCAACTAAATAACCAAAAGACAGCTTTGCTCTGATTCACCATTTATTGTATTGTTCATTTGACTTGTACTCTCCAGCTGTGTTGGGCCCTAGATTTCCATAAACAAATGGCGTTGTCGGCAGGATCTCTGTAAGTTAGATTGTGAACCACTCCGGACGCTGGTGGTCGCTCCAGGTATCTTTGGATGTTCCTCTACCTCGACAGAAACCGTACGAGACGAGAGGACCAGCGCCGGGGTGGAACCGATTGACTTCACGAGATCCAACGAAACTCAAAGGGCTTTCAATACTCGGTGAGATGTGCAAAGTCTAAATTGTTTAAAGTTAAACGTAATTAAAACTCCATGACATCAGGAGAGGGACTGCTCGAAAACAGAGATATTTGGCATATCTAGCATCGACGGATGAAAAATAGTGTTTTGGTGACACGGAGTGTTTTGGTGACACTTTAAAAGACTTTGCTATGGGGGCAAAGCAGGCGAGGGGGTATGTACAGCCTCCTGAGGGTCCGATAGTTGATGTCATGCGAGCAAAATATGGTGAAGAAAGTCTGTCTAAATTAAATATATGGACGGAAATGTTCGGATTTCCTAAGGGAGGTTCTTTGAGTAAATAAAAAATCAAAAACCTAAGAGATAAATTACAAGAGTATGGAGATGGGATGAAAAAGAAGAGTACAATTAAAGTAAAAGACTTGGAAAAACTGGACACTCATAGAAAGTGTTTATAATACTGGGGAGTAAAAAAAAGGCAGTTGGCCTTGGGGATTAAATAAAATATTAAGGTTGAAAATGAATGTGAAGAAAAGAAATACATTATTTCTAAAAGACATGTAAACCCCAGACATCTCTGTGTCCTTCCATTGCAGGCCTGAATGACCTCTCCTCGACTGGGTATCCCTTCCCTCCTCCGGCGTACAACCCTGGCAATCTGGTTGGAACACCTCAACCACCTCCACTACAAGCCCCAGCCATGCAGTCAGCGTCAACTCCAAGCTCGACAACAGCGGGATAAACAAACCCGATGCCCTAGGAGACCAAGCAGGTGTTTGGGAAACAAACCTCAGTAATGCCTTTCTCAACGGACTCACAGACACAGCGCAAGCTAAACAAAATGCTGGCCGCTCACAATACCGAGGGAGAGGCAGAGGAGGTTTTCAGAGGCAGAGGACAAGAAGCAAGACGTTCATTTGAAGAAAGATGTTTCCAAGTGTGGAAGTGTTGAACATTGGATTATGGGACTGCTCACAGAACACTGGAGTGGAGGCAGAGGGGGACAGCAAGGAAGGGGCCCAATCGAGCGAGATGGAAATTCAGCCAGCAGCATCAAACCAGGGAAGTGACACACACACACACACACGCATCATACATGCTATTGAGAAATTAGAAGAATTAGAGGACATGTCTGTGGTTAAAAAGGGTACATATTTGAAATATGACAGTGAATGTTTGCATTAAGAAATGTCCCACACATTTTTGGTTGATTCTGGGGCTACACATTCTGTGGTAAAAAAGGGTAGATTTGCCTGAATGCAAATTTAGTGATAGATTTATTCATGTGCTGGGTTTATGAAAAGGAGAAGTTTCTGTACCACTTCAGAGTGGAGATAACGGTGTTGACAGTAATCCATTTCCCACATCAGTAAAAAACAGTTATTTTATCATCTGCCTGCCCAACACATTTACTGGGCAGAGATCTGATTCTCCGGTTCGGCTTGGACCTCATTTTTCCACAAATGAGGGTCTTAAAGTCCGACAGCCATCTCCTACGATGGTTCAAAAAAGTGTCATTTGATGATAAAGAACTGGTGAATGTGTATCAATGGGCTGCTGACATATCCTGATTTTCAGGAGTTGTTGCGTTTGACTGGTCAACGTGGTTTTCCACCTGCTGTGTGGAAACTTCTCATTTTGCATTGTACTGCTAACGGGGTTGAAAGATCCGTGTAAATGCTATGATGAGAGTTTTACTGTTAGAATGTGTGAATGATGAGCTCATATTTAAAAATGTATTGGAATTCGCTGGGTAGCACTATCTCTGTTAGACTCACACACACACAAGACACAACCAGCTGTGTCAAATCCCAGGGGCGGTCCACACATTTCACTAGCCAGGGGGCCCCACTGATAGATGGAGGGATTTGGGTCCAATCGTTAAAGATTGGGAGTCAGTCACTGATTAGACACCTACACACACAGAATATGTCATGTACTCTATGTCACGTGACGTGTATCAAGGAAAATGTGCACGAACGTAGCCGTTCTGCGCACATTGCTGTTGGTTGAGGACAAGGTAATTCTCATATCTCTGAGCTTCCTGCCGCGCTTTCAGATGTGCCATACTCACTCTGGGCAGCTCACAGATATGACGTAGGGTTAATGTCCACGTTCCATCCCGTACCCATTGAAACGTGAAGCTGTTGATGGCCAGTGTTTACCTCTCTGCTTAAACAAGGGGTCATTATTCCGTGTAACGATTCCAGTGTTTCCTGTCAAAAAGATCAGAGACAAAAACCTCCTGACGAGTGGAGATTTGTCCAGGATTTACGATGTAAATGCAGCTGTGCATGCACGCTCGTCCGGAATTCTTATCTGATTATTTCCCAAGTTCCAGCCTCTGCAACATATTTACTGCCATAGATGTCTCAAATGCATTTTTTCCAGTGTTCCGGTACACAAAGACAGTCCATTTTTGTTCACATTTGAATATAATGGTAAACCTTACACATTCACACGTTTGTGTTAAGACTAAATGTTAAAAAAGTCACTAAGCGACAGATGATGTCATTCTTGCGTATGTGTTCATAACACACGGCTGTTGTTATGCTTGCTGTGATGTTACATTAGTCCGTTCTCTGCTTGTAATTATGCTGTTACAAGCTTCAAAGTTGTATTTATCATCTGAATTTGCCGAAACAAGTTTAATATTCTGAAAGCCAATACTTTGAAGATGTATAAGTGAGGTGTCTTGAGTAGTCAAAATTACCTACAAATCATTGTACACACGTGTACATATTATTCTATTTTTATGCAGCTCTGTGTGATTTTGCTACAATTCAGACTAATACGCTACCAGAAGTGGAATAAGTACTCAGATCTTGTACTTGAGTAAAAGTAGAAGTACCAGAGTGTTACAGTAACAGTCCTGCATTCAAAATGTTCCTCAAGTAAAAGTAGAAAAGTATTATCAGAATATAGTGAAAGTAAAGACAGTAAAAGTAGTCGTTGTGCAGATTGGTCCATTTCAGAATAATATATATGATATGTTTTATAATGATTGATCATGAAAGTGTTCTCAAAGCTGGTGAAGGTGCAGCTAGTCTGAAGTACTTTGTAGACTGCAGGGTAGCTGGTGGATTTACTCCAGGTGGAACTAAAGTCTGATTTAACACTTGATTATATTTCACATCATTCATCCACATCTGTGAAGTAACTAAAGGTATTACATACATGTAGTGAAGGAAAAGTACACCATGTACCTATGACTTATGTTCACTTCCAACCTAAAAGTACCTCAAAAATAGTAATCAATAATGTATTGAAAAGTTATTTGCTGATTGGTTTTTATATCGGCTCAGCCAGGTTATATGGGAGGCCCAGTCTACGTACACTCTAACAACAAATGCCTTGGCTTAACAAAGAAAATCAAGGCAATAGGTTGCATCGATGGTTATTGAGTTAAGACAACTTCTATTGAAATGTTGTTAAAGCAACAAAGTTATTTGGGTTAGGGGAGAAGGCTTTTCCTCTGCAATCAGAGGTGTTTTCAATTACCACTTACTTAATAATTGGTAGCATAAACACAAGTTTTTAAGTTGATTACTCCAAAGTTCCAACTTGTTTTACCGTATTATTTAAATATAATCTTAAATTGTATGTACTTAATTACCACATGTTGAACATGAACACATGTTTTTAAGTTGACAACTATTTATAAATTAAGTTGCTCCAAATAATATTGTATTCAATAGGGTTTTCCTTTTAGCTTTTTCATGTTTTTGCCTTTAAAGAAAGAAATTAATTGATTCCACAACAAAAATATTAGGCAATTCATTTTTTATTTTTGAACTGCAGGTGTTTATTTCAACACATGATGTTTCAAAAGGAGAGACTTCATTTAGTTTGAACATTGCCTGAAGACGGTTGACGTACTTTCCATGGTGTGCACACCTAGACCGGACTTAACAGACAGACAGGTTTTTATTGTTTGGACTTAAAAGACGTTCCTCTGACCAACGCTGACCTCATTTTGTATGTTGATGGGTCTGCCTCTCGCGACCAAGGGGGCACTAATCGGGTGGGTTTTTTTTTCCTGTTGTTTCAGATTCTGCTGTACTCCGTTCTGGACCGCTTCCATGTCACCTCTCAGCACAGGCAGCAGAGCTCATCGCACTAACTGAAGCCTGCACGTTTGCAGAAGGCAAAACCGTGACTATTTACACTGACTCACGATATGCTTTCGGGGTAGTACACGATTTTGGGGCTATTTGGAAGTGTAGACAATTTCTTAAATCTGATGGCAAACCAGTGCTTAACCATGTACTGGTTGCAGGCTTACTAGACGCCATTTTGCTCCCATCTGAGGTTGCAGTCTGTAAATGTGCCGCACACGCAAGCAGTACAGACCCAGTTTCCCTAGGAAATGCGTCTGCTGACTCAGCCGCAAAGGCAGCTGCCCTGATTCCTCTCGCACCTCACGCACACTCATTTGTTAAAATCCCTGTCTCCTCCTTTACTGACAAAATGTCATCACTGACTTCCATGCAGCAGCTAGCTACGCCAGTTGAGAAGGCTCAATGGAAGGCTGCTGGGGCTGTTTTTGGGTTGGCCCAAATTCCAATCCATGTCTTCCCAGACATTTAACATCTCTAAATGTTGGTTAATTACTAACTAAATGAATGTCCATTAGGAGGTGGTGCCGCTAGTCCTCTAAACTCATAATCTGGTGCTGTGCGCTTCCTGTGAAGCTGCAAGTAAGATTTAAAAACCACTGCAGGGTGGGTCGAGTGACCCCTCCTCCCTATTGGTCGTCAATAATATGCACCCTTACTGGGTGATTGAAGGCCCCACATTATTTCCCATTTAAGCATCAGCCCTCTTTACTCTAAAATTACTTTTTAAATAGGAATATGTAGAAATGGAACAAATATTCAATCTTCAGAAAAGTTCTTAACCAATGTCTATCTGGTGAACAGCCAACATATTTTAAAATGTCAGATGTATAAAAAAAAGCCTAAATACTCCCTTACCCTCAAAGTCCAAATCTAGACACAAGGTGAACAGTTTTGGTAACGGACAATTTAATCTAAAAACAAAACAAAATTGGACTTGTGTCCTTGTTATTTGTTCTTCAAAATACATTAGCAAATACCCTGTGAAGTATTCGCAACCTAACTAACCCTCCCTAGGATATGAAATCCATTAATCCCTTTACTCATAGTTAGTTTATATGTCTAAATTATTATGTGTGACCTAATAATCAGATGTCTTGTTTGTCAACCAAGAATATTAAACTTTAATCTTTTCAGCATTCCAGACCATCATTTAAGCAAGCAGCCTCCTATCTAAACACTAAGCATTAAGGTTTCTACACCACCCCCTGGGAAACTCTTGCACAATTATGCTGTAAAATCATTGCATCATTCCTCCAGAACAATCTGAGACAAGCATGTCTCAAGATCTTGTCATAATGAGCACAGTCAGTGATGCAGCTGTAGTCAGTGGCAGGGTCCCCAAAAAGCTAGGACCGGCCCTGGTCAGTGGGCTCCAAGGAAACTCTCCCTGGCTTTGGGATGAGGGAAGGAATCACTTGGCAGACACACGTTGTCGGCTGTACTGCAGAAATCCCCCAAAACCGCAGTACCTCTTCACACCACTGTTGCCTTGACAACGAGGCACAAGCATAATGTCAATATCTCCTATGCGTTCTTTGCATACTTCTTCTGTTCGCAGTGAGCAACTCTTCACCAACACACTGATTCAGAGAACCCAAAAGGTGGTGCAGAACTACCCAATGCTGTTGTAATCACATCCAGCCACTGAGAAAAACTCAATTTAAATCTCTCTCCCAACGGGTTGCAAAATAAAACGGCTGAGGTCAGGAATGCTGAAACATGTGAGTGTTAAAACAAACTAATGATGATAGTAGTCTGCCTATTCTTTATTACTTCAGTTATAAGTTAATAGGCAAAACAAAGACACCCTCCAACCACTATACTAATCTTTTATCTACTTGGTTAATTCTATTCATTTTCAAATTGTTTATCTAAGTTGTGTTACAAGCATGGTGATGTTGTAACAGAATACAAATAACTGTATTCAATCCGCGCCGTATTTGAAAGCTGTAATGAATTAAAATCAATGTTTAAGGACGTAATATAAGTTAAATATATTGTTAATCTAATTACTGTTTTATTGTGAAGGCATCTCTGGTGAACAGCGGCCTGTGGCTTTTATTTTGAAAGGCCGTTCCGGAAATATACTCCGTAATGTGAACAGTGAGTTTGAATTCTATAAACACGGAAAGTTACGATAACAATCGTTCTAATGCATTAAATAAAGTCATGAAAGAGACAAGGAGGGGAAAAGGCGTGTGGAAGTAAGCAATGAACTGAAAATGCCACCAATGCTCTGTTTTAACGTGAACCACTTTTTACTTTCCCTTAACGTTACTGTCTGTAATATAATTGTTTTCCTTGAAATATAATTAAGTACAATCCTTAGTTAATGACAAATACCATGACATTCACAATGTAATGCAATGGTACCAATCAGTTCTCAAAACCCCTCATAAAACCACAAAGTGACGTAACTGTATCCTACAAAAACTATGCTAAAAACAGCAAATTATAGTTTCTTATTTATTTCAATATCTACTACTTCAGCTCCCACATTGATCTATTAATTCTCAATGTTATTCACTCCAACTTCAGACCACTCGATTATTCACACACTTGTTTTAAATTCAATGCTCTTTCTTCATGCATTTTAAGAAGAGAGAGAGAAAAAAGAAGGAGGGGGTGTGGGTACTCTCACAGACACCCCGGCTTGAACAGGCATTCCATGAGGAGGGGGGCTTCCTTGAAACAAGAATGACTTCGTATCTATTTATCTGACTAGGTTAATATGTGTTCACTTTATTAATACACTGGACAAATCTTGTCGTTACTCTTAATGTCCTTATTCTTATTTATTTGAATGTCCGTGGAGCAACACAGAATATTGAAGAACAGAGGGCAGCTGACCACAAATGAGCTTCCCCTGTTATATAAACATTAATATATTCCTTCTGACTGACAAATGTTCAAAAACCCTCCTTTTTATCACTTAGGCTACTACTTTTTGTTTTATTCATAACCTAAAAATACAATTGTGATGAATAGCTTGCTCTTTTTCTGATTGAAACAAAGAGTACTCTTCTACAGAATCCGAAAGTGGGGGGAGATTCTTTCACAGACAAATACTGACACCCCGGCTCCGGCTGGAGCTCTCAGCCTTTTCAAGAGAAGGGGGGCTTCTTTCAACAACTAACAACAAACTATTGGTATACCAAAACATTTACCAACATAAAACAAGGTCTTTACGAATCAACAATGACAACCAACAGACAGAACAATCCACAAACAGCAAACATTGTACACAGATATATTAGCTACTGATACGGCGACCAGTTTTACACCTTTCCTTAGATACTAGAGTCTCCCCTAGTTTTACACGTACTATTGGCTACTAGTTTTACTAATTTGACACCTTTCTTTAGATACTAGAGTCTCCCCTAGTTTTACACTGTACTATGGCTACTAGTTTGACTAGTTTGACACCTTCTCGTTAGATACTAGAGTCTCCCCTAGTTTTACACTGTACTATGGCTACTAGTTTGACTAGTTTGACACCTTCTCGTTAGATACTAGAGTCTCCCCTAGTTTTACACTGTACTATGGCTACTAGTTTGACTAGTTTGACACCTTCTCGTTGGACCGCGGCGGATCCTCATAAATTACGGGTTCCACCCGCTTCTCATCACAGATTTGTTTATACCCTTGTTGATCTATTTAGTGCACACAATTTTATTTACGTTTTATCTTTACTTTTTAGCTGAGACAATTATTTCTGCCATTTTCACACAATCCTAAAATGTAGTGGTATTTCAAACACATCTATTTGTTGTAACAGGCAGATGCTTACCTTGATTCTAAATGACCCGGGTTTTTGATTGTGTGAGATGGTTTCTTGTAAAAGCTGTAAACTCAATGTTTTTTGGTGTCCTCTCAGAAAGTCATCGGTGTCCGGACTTCCCGCTCTAGACCATCACGTCGGGGTCACCAAGCTGTTGGAGTCTACCGGACCAGGTCCGTCCTCCGCGCAGATCGTTTGGATATGGCCAGAGCGGGGTCGCCGTCCGGATCTGCCGATGACCTTTCTTAGTTCTGAGGGAAAAGGAATTGTGTCCTAGACACTATTCTCTGTTAGCTGTACAAAACTAGACTTTGCACTCCAATGGATTGTTTCTTCAAATAAGCACTTTATTACACAGTTCAACAAAGATATATCAATCCATACTATACCACAAAACGCCAGCGCCTTGGACCCCTTCTTGAGTTCCCACCGTGACAAGCTCGTCAGTGTGAGATCCCAGTTGAAGTGAGTGCCGAATTCTGAATATATCTTGTTCTTTATAGTATTTGCTGTGAAGCCCCCACCTTTGGTGCTCTCTGTGCTGCAGTCTGCCTTTTCTGCCCAGCAACACCCAGTTTTAGCTAAGGTCAGGCCAGGGCCATACTCCCTTTTCCTAATTACCTGTTTTAACTGGTTTTCTCACAAGACAGTTGCGCCTGGTGTGGCTCAAGGCCCCACATACCGTACCATGGTGTTCTGTCCTTGAAGATAACAGGATGTAGCCGGCCAGCAGTAAACTTTAACAAGTTATTTTTCCACTCAGACAGCTCAATGTTTTTAGCGTTTCCTATAACAGGATTTACTATATCTTATATTCACAGTTACTTTTTGCCTTATCTTTATCCTTCAGAAACCACTTGTTCCACTCAGTAACCCTCTTTGTTCTAAGACATGTGATAGTCTATACACTATCATCTTCTCCATCCATTTACACAAGTGTGATGTTACTGGGTAATGACTTCCTATGGTACAGTCACTTTTTACATACCATTCACACGATTTAACTAAACTATCCGTCACAAGTATGAGGTCCAAACATGATTGTGTCCCCCTATTCACGTCTATTCTTGTTTTTTGTCCATCATTAAGGCAAAAACAATGCCCTGTGAGAAAGTATCTCTTTAGCCCTTTCCAAAGTCCTTTAAAAACTCATGCAGCAGTTGCATCTCAAAAGGCCTTAAAGAGCCTGTGACAGCATCCCAACAACTGTTGTGCAATGAAATATTGGGCTACTCGTAATCTCGAACCGTCAGTTTAAAAAAGAAAAAGCGATACCGTTCCCTTAAATATCAATAATTTCGAACATCGCGGGGAAATTCCTTCGACTCATTTTGAAGTTTTGGGGGAAGCCGGAAGTGACGTCAATGCGGGAACGCTTCACTGTGCGGCGAGAGAGCCAAACACGGACAAAGTGTGTTGTCATGCGTAGAAATGGTGAATTACTGAGATTAGGCACGTTAATAACGTTTTAATGAAGTTGACTACAGTATATTCATATTTGTCAGTGCTTTCATGTCAATTGGGCGACATAAACATAAATGATCGTGGTGAAGATGATGATTACATTAGGATTACAAATCGGTAGTGAGTGCTGCTGAATTTCCTCCCGTCGGATGTGATATAAAAACAAATCGATTATTTTTGTATTTGTAAACTCAAGTGGATGAAACTACATTTATTAGTGCTTTCATGTCAATTCGGCGAACATATGATACATTAAATGATCGTGAGGATGATGATTACAAATAGTTTGTTTGTGCCGGTCTGCATTTCCTGATGAGAAAACAAACCGATGCTTTTTGTAGTTGTAGTACACCAACATGGATTAAACGTGTGGTTTTTTTACCACAATGTTGGGGAAATTAATGGATAAAATGCACGGATTATTATTATTATTATTCCCACTCCGATCGGGACACTAGGTCCACCGTTTCCCCGCAGCGAGGCTCCCGCCGTTGACAGTTTACGTGGGCTGGGTGCAGTGGCGGACTGCCATCGGGGCGAATCCCGATGGGCCGGTACTGAAGTGGGCCGGTCGGATCAGTCACTAGCACATCCCCCATAGGCGGCGCGTGAGGCTCAGGTTTGAGAAGGCTAAATAACTTTTTTTACCTGACGCTGCCCGCCTCCGGCGTCTATAGAAAAGAGATCAACTCTTTTCAAGTGTGCGGAGTTTAAATCTCTCAAGTCATATTACAGGATAAAGGAAATACAGTTTAAACTGCCGTATGCAGAGAAGACGCCGACGTGTCGCACTTATCATTCATATTACATCATCAATCAGATCATCGATCATATAATATCATAATATATCATGGATTAAACGTGTGGTTTTTTTCCTTATCTGAGTCAGCTGAGCCGTATCTGGCCGTGCAACACTCACAGTGTCACATACTGTATGCAGAAGTATTATTTTAAGCAACACATTATGTTGACGAAACACTCGAGTCAAATGTAATTAAAGTCAGATCCACTCGTGTCTTAGACGTGAACGCGCTCTCAGCTGGAGAGAGAAACCCTGGCTTGATTTACCAGTTGATAACCAGCGTCGTAGGACCGCTTAGAGAGATCTTGTGTGTTAGTTTGTTGTTGTTAGTTTTTTTGTTACTCAAACATATCCAGGGTCTGTTGAACTGGCTTCGTAGTACAGGGCACAGGTGGCTAGCAGCGCTAATGTCAAAGACACAGACATTATACATTATATTTGTATTTTACCAGGATGCAGTGACACAAATATTTACATATTTACATTTACTATCTACAGCACCCGCCGCCCCTGACATCCCCCACTCCCCCCGTTGACAATTTACTAGCGGTACCGAAGTGGGCCGGTCGAGAGTCCCGGGATGATTTTTAGTCCCATTCCACCACTGGCTACATGACCGTATGATCGCCCATATTGACGCAACTCATTCCTAAACTTCTAACAGATACAACATAAACCGATCCTTCAGCCTCATATGAGCTCTCAGACACGTTCAAAATTAAACTGTCATCGCTGTCTGAGCTTGCTGCTGTGTGCGCCATCGTGCGTTTACATGCAGAAACTGGGATCCTGAACGGTGCAGCTGGAGCGCTGTGCCCGCAATGACGTCAACATATCATTTGGCGGGACTTGAAGAATCCCCGAGAAGATCCAGAAAATTGTCAACATTGAAGGCAGATTAATGGTTATCAAAGTACAAATATCCAAAATCAGTTCAGTAACGGTTTTCAAGGGGACAATATTTACTCAAATTGATGGGTTTGGATGATGGGGGAAACTCGTGTCACAGGCTCTTTAAGATGCCCTGCTGTGTTTTGGTGTTTTTGTGCAGCCTTGGTAAAACAGCTCAGATTGTCGTAGCCTTTCCAATTCCATGCCCCCTTTTCGGTCCCAAAAAGCAAGCACTCCCAGCAGTAGAGCCTTTTGTGACTAACTGAGCCCGTAAGCCACGGGTATCTTTCCCAGTTGCTAGCCTGGAAATGGCGAACATAGCCTTTAGCAACTTGATTCAGCTCCAGATTTTCAGGCGTTGGGCGCCCTTTTTTTACAATGTCCGTCTTTTCAGTGAATTGTCGTCTTGAAAAAGGAACCGACAATAATTCCGCAACAACATCTTCTTCACCTGTTGCCATGTCAACGTTAAACTGAATAAAACAGAAAATGAATTATTACGTCCCATCAATAGTATATCCTGTGTCTCGCACCTGTCAGAACTAACGGGCCTTCTAGCATACCCTGCACCGTGGGAAACTCCGAAAGAATACGCCCATTGGCTACAAATCAATATATGATTGGTTGATCAAACTGTCAATCAGAGTGTTCGCTCTCATTCAGTTCAACGACCAGGGCCTTCTATCAAGGATACAGAATACCCACAGACGCAGAAACAGATCTGATTGGTTGCATTTCTTTTCCAAAAAATGCGTAGTGCAAGGTCCGAGAAGGACAAACAAAACCACGTAACACTGTTTATTACAGATCAACAACACAGATACGATTCTCATTTATAAAATGTATTTACATTTTATTAAATTGTATTTATATAATTAAATCGATAAATGTCTTTTTTTTATCTGAGTTATCAGGGTATTCTCTGAATACCTTGAAGGCCCTGACGGTTCGCCACTGGCATAATTACTAGCTAGCTGCTAACTGCCGCCTCGTTAATATCAAATCCATGCTGTCATGAACGCACGGTGCTGTTACGTGTACGCAAATTGACGTGCTTGATGTGAACGAGCATTTTGGTTAAAGTTGCGCATGCGCTATGAGCGCACATACGGGTACTTCTCAGGCATGCTGGGTAATCTGTGACGTTTCACTCTCTCAAAAGTTGGGCCATTTTATCATCATGCGCTAATGAGCAACTCTCATAGGAATGAATGAGGCCCCGCCTCCCACGCTGTATCCAGTTCTTATTATACATCCATGCTACAGACACATGGCAGCAACTTTCCCTCTGCTTCATTCATTTCTCCTGTTCAACAGGTTAGTAGTGTGTACACAGATTATGTCATATTTCGATCTAAGAAGTGTCTGAGAACTGAAACGTTTTTCTGTCGCAATATTATCATTGAGCAAACTTAACTAGCAAACTAGCGTCACTATCTGCTAACGTTAGCTTTAGCCTTCGTTTTCTATTAGTTTTTTTCATAGGCTATAAACGGAGGTGGTATAAGTATATATCTTGTACTTGAGTAAAAGTAGAAGTACCCAGGTCTTGTACTTGAGTTAAAGTAGAAGTACCAGAATGTAGGAACAATCCTGCAATCAAAATGGTCCTCAAATAAAAGTACAAAAGTATTATCATCAAAATATAGTTAAAGTAGCAACAGTAAAAGTAGAAGTACTCAGGTCTTGTACTAGAAGCACCAGAGTGTAGGAATACTCTGTTACAGTAAAAGTACTGCATTCAAAATGTTCCTCAAGTAAAAGTATTAAAGTAGCGACAGTAAAAGTAGTCATTGTGCAGATTTGTCCATTTCAGAATAATATATATGTTATGTTTTATAATGATTGATCATGAAAGTGTTCTCAAAGCTGGTAAAGGTGCAGCTGGTCTGAATGACTTTGTATACTGCAGGGTAGCTTGTGGATTTACTCCAGGTGGAACTAAAGTCTGATTTAACACTTGATTATATTTCACATCATTCATCCACATATAGTAGTAAAAGTACACCATGTATCTCTGAACTGTAGTGGATTAGAAGTACAAAGTAGCAAAAGAAACATTGAAATACTTAAATAAAGTACAAGTATCTCAAAATTGTACCCAAGTAGTACTTGAGTTTTTGAACTTAGTTACTTTACACCAGTGGCTATAAAGATAGAAAGACTAAGCCTTGCACAGAGGCATGAAAATACATTTTCAAAATGCTCAACAGTGCTGCCAAAATGTTAAACTCACTGCTACACAATTAAAATAAATGATTTATGTTTATATTAGATGTGACTCGTTGGCGTTTCTGTTATTACTAACTGCTGCTTTAGTTGTTCTGACTGCTAAAATCATCTGTTATTCCTAATTTTAAAGCTGATATTCTTTGGGGTCGGGGGCTCGGATCCTTGTCACCTTTTTCATACCTGATGAGTTTGCATCCCTGTATCTGTTATCATTATATACTGTAAATGAAAAAGGCTTTAATCCTTCATGAAAGTCATAATATGACCATTTTATTTTGAGTTGTGCATTGTTATTTGTGCTTGAGAAACATTCCACTTGAACTTTATATTTTAATGAACTTAGTAGTAATTATTGTCCTATATTTCTTTCCGATTTCACAGCTGCCTGGGCCTAGCAGCAAGAACCTCCATCTGTGCCTGCACCCAGGTCAAGATCTACCGTGGCTCAAGGGCCTTCACCAGAGCCATCACCACCAAGGACCAGAGGACCAGCATCACTACAGCAGCCTCCACCTCCATCTGTGCCTGCCACAAGATTAAGATACACCTCGGTACAAAGGCCTCCACCACAGCCATCACGATCAACCCAGCCAGCAAAGAAGTCTTGCCTAGCACACCTCCCTCCCGCCGACACAGCCACCAGCAGCCCATGCACCATCACCTACACAGCAGCCAGACCCACTGTCTTGGAAGACAGACAAAGACCATGGCACTGCTCCCCCTGTCTTTACATTGATAATGAATAGTTGGTTGAGAAAGTTCTGATATTGTCAGGGTTCGTACGGTCATTAAAAACCTGGAAAAGTCATGGAATGCAATATTTTTCCCAAAGTTTTGGAAAAGTCATGGAAATATAACTAAAGTTGCATCAAATATAATTTATATGTTATCTAATCGCCGAAATAGTAATACTATAATGATAATAAATACTGTATCATATAATGAAATGTAAAATGGCAACTGTGGCAGTATTTCGCTGGTGAGAGATGTTTACAATCATGCCCTCTAGTCTACAGGAGCTACTATTTGATATAAAGATTCCAGGGAAGTGCAGTTTCAACAATGTATGGCTTCTAAAGAATAAGTACCAATTGTGGTTATCAAAAGACATTGACCCAAGATGTGCTAAATGCAAACTGTGTTGTAACATATTCAATATTTCGAATATGGGCGAGGCAGCGCATGCTAGCCACATGAAAGAGTCATTTTTTTGGTCATGCAAAAGTCATTTAAAATCATTGGTGAAAAAGTGTATGAACCCTGTATTGTAAATATTGAGATTTTACAGTTTCTTATGTTAACATAAATAGTTGGTTGAAAAAAAAGTTGTAATGCTCAATTTGTATTTGTACACATCACATGAACCTCAGTATGGAATATGAAGTCATGAATCAGTCCTGATGTAACTTTTCTGTGGTGAAAGTAGAGTGATAGAACTATTTTACTCGAACAACTTACAATTTACATGAACAACACATTTATATAGGTCTATAGTGTAATTCATATATGTCACTACTTTTGTGACCAAAAACGTTGGTAAACCAAATCTGAAACACCAAAAAAAATGGATGACATGAATACATCTGTGTTTTCACAAGAGTTTTTAAGTTTTCCAAAAATCTGATTTCTAAGCTAAGTATCTCATAAGACAGTGGCTCTAAGGTGAGTGACATTGCATTTCTAGCAAAACCAGAGACTGAACATTTTGATATGTTACACCCGGTTACACCATGCCATGTTATAAGAAGTACATTTAAAAGGTGATTTAAGGAGACATAAATACCCTTCACTTCAGTAAGATAAGGTAAGGCGATTTTATTTTAAAAGACAATGAAGGCAGGTTATATTGATTGATATATTTATTATATTGAAAGCCAAATTAATACATAGTCCCCTGAATCTGGAATAACGTACAATTTACAGCCTCACAATGTCAGGAACTTTTCATCTACAGATTGCTTTGGTCTGGTTTTGCTCTTCACTGATTGGTTACTGATACTTTGAACTTAAACGGACCTCTCCGTTTATAAAACTGACCTCCCCGTTTATTCACGCGTAGTTTCGCGTGAATAAACGGACCTCCCTGTTAATCCGCGCGAAACTACGCGTGAATAAACGCGCAAATTGTGGCGCAAAGGGCGTTCCATAGAGGCTGTCTCTCGCGACTCGCGAGTGAGCGCATAGCCTGCGCGCGAGGGTCATTTCATGCGCGTGTAAAAGCACATTTTCCGCTCGTGAGTAGCTTGTTTTGTGCGCTAGAATATTGACCCAAATCTGACTCCATTTTGAGCTTCAAGCATCATCATGCCTGTGTCAAGTGTGTGTGTGTGTGTGTGTGTGTGTGTGTGTGTGTGTGTGTGTGTGTGTGTGTGTGTGTGTGTGTGTGTGTGTGTGTGTGTGTGTGTGTGTGTGTGTGCGTGCGTGCGTGCGTGCGTGCGTGCGTGCGTGCGTGCGTGCGTGCGTGTATCAATCAAGATTGTCAAACTACAGCAATGCAACCCTAGTTTTAGGCCAGTAAAGCTACTTAGATTAAGCAGATCAGCATAATTTGTAAATAATTGGTAACACTTTATATTAAGGTACACAAATTAACCATCAACTAGTTAACATACATATTAGCAGTATATTGGCTCGTTATTAGTCATTATAAAACTTATTAATGCCTTATTCTATGACCATATTCTACAAGTAATAAGCCATTAGTTGAGAGTTTTTCCTCAATAACCCTCTAATTAGTGCTTATTTATTGCAAGTAAGGAAGTTGTTGTATATGAGTTTGGGTCTCTGCTCAATATGGGCCTAATAAGGCAGTAGTACCACAAGAATAGTAATTCTCCCATAATAACACTTAACAAATATGATCTCTTCTTATGTAACAAGACATGAAACTATAAGTGTTAATTGTGTCTAAGTAACTCAAAATGAGGTATTTATATCTAAGAATATGTTTTGGGGTATTGACAATTCAGCTACCAATAGCAAGGTGATATTGAACTGTATGTTTCATATTTGCACACTTATATATTTGTAAAATATGTACTGAAGGTTAGACAGGAAACCGGGTACAGGAATGTAATTTAAGGTGAATCCCTGAGGTAAACCCCTATAAATTACATGTGTGGGAGCGAGGACGTTCCTAAAGCATATTTAATATGTCAGAGGCAGGTCTCAAAGGACTGGGAAATACAGCTTGAATCAATATCATGATATTAGCAGAAGCACACAACATCACATATGGACCAAGCAAACTGGACGCCCCTGCAAATAAACTGCTCCACTGTTCACCGTATATATATATCTCTGTAACACACAAATATAAGGAGAGGATGGTCTGTTCTGTGTGTCCCAACTCCAGACTGGATCAATGGAAGAGACGATTATGACTGAGGTGGAGCTTCCACTGAGGATTTTCTTACTGTCAGTTAAAATCAGGTGAGAGGGGACCTCTGCTGGATGTAAACAGTAAAACCTTTGCAGCAGTAAATATTTTACTTCCGTAATTGTACAAAATGTCCTGGATTAAAAACGTTACTTATGTAAAAGTACAGGAGTATTATAAGCCTGCTTCACATATCCAAAGAAAAGTAGGAAGGCCTTGGTAGCTGAGTGTTTTAGCCTTATAACCTTTACATACCTGGCTCGACTCTGGCCTTGGGACTTTAAATCCCCCTATCATACACTATCCCCATTCAAAATAAAAGCATAAAAAAAGAAGTATTTCTCATGCAGACACACTAAAGCTGATTATAACTATGTCACAATACTGTATGCTTTCATTTGTAAAAAAAAAAAAAAAAGTATTGCTTTTTTTCCGTAATCTGTACATTGTTATTGTAATTACAGTCTCAATGACTCAATGATTTTTATTTTTATAATAATGACTTCAATAGTCATTATTATAAAAATAAGTATAAAGTTACAAAAAATGTATGCTCAAGATACATTTAATTCTAATAATTTATTTCTGTGGCCTATAGAAAGTTCAATCAGTCGTTTGTGAACATAACATACTCTCTCTCGAAGCCAAAACAAATTCATTATTATCCCTTTCTAAAACTGGGATTGAGATTAACATTAGGATTTACCTTTATGTATCCCCCGAGGGGGACATTCTTTTTTCCACTGTTATAGACATAGTATCCAGGAAGGCGCACACGTGCATTGTAAAACACACATACACATACAGAATACAAGTGGAATACACATGCACATGCATCTGGAGAGGGCCAGAGTGAAGAGGGTGCCAGGGAGCTCTTGCTCAAGGGCACCTCGGCAGTGATCAGGAGGTGCAATAGGGCCCCTATGAGAAGAGTTCTATAATCTTTACATTCAGGATGGTTTTGTAATATTCAAGGGGCCACAGACGGCAGTGGAAGACAAAAATGATTTAGCAGCAGTTTAGTTTCTGTTTGATTTTGTACCGCTCATTGATTTTCCTGTGGTGTCTGGCAGCACTCTGCTGATTGCAGCAGTTTGAGTGAGAGTTTGGTCCAGATCCAGATCCAATACTGGGCTAAGGAGTGGGTGGGGGGCTCTTCTCTATGGATGCACTTCATCAGTCGAATCGCAGTCGTTTCACAAAGATCATAAACATGTCATTCTGAATGGGTCTCACTGCAGCAGATCCTCATATTTCATGGCTTATTTAAAAATCATATTGGTGGTGCGGGTTGCAAACATGCCTTCAGTGTTTTCTGCACAAGCAGCAGTACATGAAGTCCCTTTGGGGAAATAGGAATAGGAAATAGGATCCCACAACATGAGGAGCACCCACAATGCTTTTGATGTGATTCATGCTTTACTAAACTCTGTTAGTTTTACTCCCCGTTTTATAATGTTTTTTATTATCTTATTGTTTAAGTTTATATCCTTCTCTGTGAGTTTTAAATATCTTCTGTTTTTTAAGTTGTATTATTATTATTATTATTATTATTATTATTATTATTATTACCAGTATAATTAACAATATTTGTATTAATTATTATTGTTATTATGAATATGTTTTTTAAATATTTATTATTTATCTATTTATGATTTGTATATTTTTTTACAGATTCACTTATTTATAATTTTGGCATTATTATAATAATATAACAATTTTAAATGTGCTTTTTTTTCTTGAATTGGTCAAATGTGAAAGAAAACTGAAATTGTAGAACCTCATGTCCACCCACTGAAACTGATTTCTTGTCGGAAAACATACATTTGAATTGTATTTTTCATTTAAAAGAGAAACTGCAATACTGCATACTTTGCACACTTTTAGTATCCTGCTATGTTTATATTTATGTTAGCACTAGGTTGGTTTATTATGGTGTATTCTAACTTCTATCATTGTACTTTTAATGTTTAAATTTATTTTCAATGGCAGTCATGTGGAATGCCTTGTTAACACGCTGCTGTAACAAAAACATTCACAATTTGGGATCAATAAAGTGCATCTAATCGAATGCATGCTGAATCAGCAGGAGTGGTGCGTCATTGTCAGACAAAGATGCATTCAAGTAAAATGGGAAATGCCCCCGCTAATACTCATGCTGATGGTCGTTGTGAGAGGATGGTCCATTAGGCCAGAGTGGATCTTTGAGTGGATTGGACATCAGGAGAGGACCAAAGCTGCAGAACATTCCTAACGGTACACGAGTGATGAAGTCAAAACTGACAATTCAATAACCATTAATTCTTTTATTTGTTTTGTATTATCTGAGCCAAAAGGGTGTTTGAACCCTGAAAATATTCCAAATAATTGTTACTGTATTGTTCAGGTTATTATAAAATTGGGTTTTATTTTATTGTGGATAAATTATTTGTATTACATTTTTGGAGCATTGTTGCTTTTTTCTGGATTACATTATTGGGGCATCATATTATTCCGTTTTTTTATAAAAGTTAAAAAAGTAGTTTGGCCCGCAGCTTTTAAAGAGCTGGAACACGGTTTAGAAGTGTATATAATGATGTGGGGAAAAGGTGAAATAGTTAACAAAGTAGGAGCGACTCACGGGTTGTAATAGCTCTAAACCTGTCCTATGTTGCCCTCTAGTGGCCAAAGGTGCACTAACCATTATTCTTTTGTCTTTTCCCTTTCCTGTAATGTGGTATTTAGGTTTTTGCCTGAAACGCCTCCATTGGACTCCTTTGTTTACTTCAAAGGACAACACAATCGCGCTTCAGGTATGGAAACATGTCACCTGAAAATGAGCTGAATATAGGGCCCCTTTCAATAATAACGTATTCATATCGTGTCATTTATAATATTTGGATTGTTCTTCCACGGCTTTTCATTTCATCCATATTTTTTTGCACTTTATAAATAACTGTAATGAATCCATCACATCAGTACATCCTTATCTGTACTTTTCGTTTTGTTCAAATGACAAAGCAGTCATTCACAGATACTGTATGATTCTGGTATAAGAGGGGAAGTAAATGATCATCTTCCTGTTGCCACACCGCAGCACACGTGCACTTCGTCTTCCTCCATTTTTCTCTCTAAATCAGAAAGTTAGACATAAATATGCCTGAGGTAACAGCGTATGTGCCTGAGGGAAAGAAGGGTCTTTATGATTCATTCATGCTGTATTATTCTGAGGCTTCTCAGGAAGTGAAATTGATTCATTGAAATGTCAATTGAATCAACTGCATTCGCTGGAATCAGGCAGGGAAGGGCGTATTTTGAAGTCATTTTTTACGGAAATGTAACTTGTTTTAATTGTAACCCCAGGGCACCCCAACTACTGGAATCCTTCCCGAAACAATGAATCTTTAGTTCTGACATCTTAAAGATTAAATGCAATTTTATCATAATGTTAAAACTCATATCTTAAAATAAATCTCCGAGTGTTGTTCACCTCCTCTTGCAAAGCTGTGCCTCTGAAGAGGGAACCATATTGAGTGTTTGTTGTTGTACAATTGTTTTTGCTTATTTGTTTTGTTTTTTGCATTGGTGAATCAGGATATCTTTTTTATCAGGGCACAACAAGATTACAAAGTGCTTTATAATATAACACTGTCATAACGTTTTTTTTAATTATGCAAAATTAGGAAAAGGAGCTTCATATAAGAACAAGTAGAATACAAATAATCATACTTTCACTTCCATTCAACCATGACATGTAAAGATTGCTGAACAATGAACAATGTAACTGAAAGAGGCATGAAGCAACATTGTCTCGACTCAAAATGAACACTTAGAGTCATGAAACAACTACAAAGACACTCAGAACAACTACCAAACGACACAAACCCACGAGAAAGAGACACAAAAGCAGATCAAAAACAGGGGCCTATTATTGGTGTTTAAGCAGTAGATTCTAAGGTGACCAGAGGAGGGCGCACCCTTCTGCAGAATCCCTGCACCGTGTGGGTTGGAACCTATGGTTGGAACTGGCCCCGTGATTACATTGATAACAGACAGCAAAAAGAAAACCTACACATTAGATCATGTTGTGTGCATGCTCGTGGGATACGGTGGTTATCATTCTCTTTACCTCTTCCTCACAGAGAAGCACACGGTGTGAGTTAACATATTAACAGGGGTGGGTCTGTGTTGGAATGTGATGCGTTCACTGTGTGGAGGCATGCTGGGACAGGAGCCGCTGTTGGAGGTATTCCTGTCAGGAGCCGCTCCCCGGCCTCCTTTACTCCTGTTGTTTGGAGTATTCCGTCTTCCCTGAGGCAACATATTTCTGCAGCATGTTGGACTATGCAAATGGTTCAAAAAAAGTTTTACAGATTCACCTTTTATTTTTCATGTTTTAAACCTAAAAATGCTTCTTCTAAAAGGTTTTTGAAGACATTTTGAATATGGAGCTTTGAATAGATATTTAAATCCTGTTTACATTCAATCTACATTTGGTGTTAATGGAACATTATAAATATGTTTCCCCCTTCCTTGATGCCGTACTGTTGATTCTTGGCTCTTTCATTGGGGGGATGTGCTGAAATGCATATGGTAGTGGGGAGTGGATGGGGGACTTTTTTTTCCTTCCTCCCCCATACCGACACACTCTCACTCCCTAAGCGTCCAGGAGCGACGTTTGGTCAGTGTCCATGGCGTCCAATTGTGACGCTCCTAGGCTCCTTCAGCGTCATAAAGGGACGCTTAGGGAGTGAGAGTGTGTTGCCCATACACACATGCACACGCACGCACGCACACGCACGCACGCACACTTTCCATGGGATCTTATTACTGTATGTGTTCTTGTTGCATGTTTATGTCTGAAACATGAACCATTATCATCATCAACTCTAATCAAACATATTATCTGTATCTCAAAACTTTATAAATCCCCAAACATAAACTCCTGTTTGGGATATTTGCTAAAGATTCCAACGCTCATTTGTTCAGGAGATTACTGATGATTCTTAAATGAGTCTATATTTTTGTAATCTGTTCTAAATATATAGCTTGGATTGAAGTGGTTGGGTAAAACACGTAGGATTAGTTGGATTATTCAACATTACCAAGGCAAGGCAAGGCAAGTTTATTTATATAGCACCCTTCAACACAAGGCAATTCAAAGTGCTTTACAAAAAATGAAAGACATTAAGAATATGGCATTTAAAAACAGTTATTAAAAAGCAAAGATAATAAAATAAACATTAAAAGAAAGAATACATGAATCAAAGTTACAGTGCAGTTTAAGATATGAATATATCAATTAAAAGCAGCGACAAAAAGAAAAGTCTTTACTCTGGATTTAAAAGTAGTCAGAGTTGCAGCGGACCTGCAGGTTTCTGGGAGTTGGTTCCAGATATTTGGAGCATAATAACTGAACGCTGCTTCTCCATGTTTAGTTCTGACTCTGGGGACAGAAAGCTGACCAGTCCCTGAAGACCTGAGAGATCTGGATGGTTCATAGTTTAGCAGGAGGTCAGAAATGTATTTTGGGCCTAAACCATTCAGTGCTTTATAAACCAGCAGCAGTATTTTGAAATCTATTCTTTGACACACAGGAAGCCAGTGTAAAGACTTCAGAACAGGAGTGATGTGATCCACTTTCTTAGTGTCAGTGAGGACTCGAGCAGCGGCGTTCTGAATCAGCTGCAGCTTAACCAAGATTAACACACTGTTGGATTTGTGCTTAAATAGGATTAAAACATTAGCTTTCGGTTAAGCTTCAAAACAAAAAACATACCTGAATAATATACAAACATAAAAATGGTATGTTTGTATGAAAGTAATGAGGACTTTATTTGACACAATAAGGAGAATAATGGCAAGATTCCAAACAAAACAAAACACATGAGTAAAACTGTCACACCCTCAGCAGATGTACACTAGTTAAAAGTTGTTGTCATCTTAAATAATAATGATCATTGTTAGTTCAAATGCCAAAAGTCTCTGGACAGCCAAAAACATTGAGTGTATTTCCCCAAAAATATTTAAAAAAACACCTAATACAAAACCTGCAAAACATAAAACTATATTAAAACAAATGTAAATAACATAAAGGCAATGCCCAGCGTTGTTCCTTGAGTGGAAGCTGGGTGGAGGGATGGTTCTATACGTAGTCCCGCGCCGGCTGACCTGAGGAGCTGGACGCTGGGTAGTTTGGAGCTTTCCCAGAGCCCCCCCCAGAGCAGTTACAGCAGAGGAAGCCCCCTCCTATCATGGTGAGGCAGGCAGCTCCCCATCCAACATACAGTGCACTCCCAAACTCATACCTGTGGAAAACATAACATAATATAGTCACATAACACATTGATACTTATGTGGAAAAGACAGAGAAGATTTGTATTGTTTTTTATTGGAACCAGCATACAATACAAGTCTGAATCACACATCAGTAGCGTAGTCCTTGTAACATGTTTTTTACTGAATCATGGCACAGTTAATGCATATACTTAAAATACATTTAGTTTTACTTAGGGCATTTTAAATCTTCCATATATTTCTGCTGGGAAGTTTTGATGTCATTCACATTAAGATTTGAATCATTGTAGTTTTACCTGACCATGTCTGAAGCAAACCACACAGAATATGATACGTGTCTTAAATGCGACCTGCTGATGAGCAACAAAGTTCAAACATCTTACATTGAATCAATATTCCAACATTTGTGGTGATCTGCCTGATATTATTGCTGAGAGTCAGATAGTTAGAGGCTTACCTCTTTCAAGTCTCTACATGTAGGCCTACATATATTATAAAGCTACTGCCTGCAGCTAGTTAGCTTAGCTTATTTTAGCATAAAGACTGGGAACAACAAGCTTGGCTCTGTCCAACAATAGTATTGCAAAACATGGGGTTACATGGGGTTATGTGCAGGCAGGCTGCAGTGACTTCTTGGCACGTCAGGATAATGACGTCAGGATAGCCTGTTTCCTGTCTATGCTATGCTAAGCTAAGCTAACCGGCTGTTGGCTGTTGCTTAAAATGTAATGTGTATTTTTCAATATATCCAGGGGAAAAAAGTTACTGTACTTTGAGTCAACTACTGACTCAGGTGCTTGTCAATAATTAGATTGTTTCAATTGAATGCCAGGCCACTTCAAATTTATTTTACACTACAGTTCAGAGCTAGTATATATTCCACTGCATTCATTAAACCAAGGCCGTAACCATGGAGTCAACATTGGGGGGGACCAAACATTTTATTTTTATTTTTTTATATCAGTTAATTAGGCTATATCAGTGGCGGTTCTACGGGGTGGCACGGGGTGGCAGCTGCCACCTCAGAAAAATGACTTGCCACCATACAGGCCAACCCTCCCGATTTTCGCGGGAAACTCCCGATTTCATTGCCCTCTCCCGGTTTCCTCCCGGGGTCATATTTCTCCCGCATTTCTCCCGATTTCTGACAAAATCAGATTTACTCACGACTGTTTGCACTCAGACTTTAATACAGCTACACCATTGTTTGGTTTCTGTGGTAGCGCGTCTCTTTAGTAGCGCGCAACTGAAAGTCTGAGAGGGTGAGCCGATAGTCACAGAAAACAGAACAAGAATCGACAACTATACTATACCCTCTGCTCACTCCTTTCCTGAAAAATACAGGTCCAGCCTGCTCCATCAAGGATGGTGCTACAGGCTGCAAGACAGTGCACTTACAACTACAATAAGCATGTGTAGATGTTAATGTAATACAGCTCCGGCGATCCACTGGTTTTACTAATTGTGTTTGTTTGTCGGTTTCATAAATTGTCTGTGCTAATATTGAATTGGTAGAATAAAATAAAAATAATAATACAAATGTATCCAAAATAGTAAGTAGGCTCGCGCTCAGCATATTATTTTACTGTTCACACATTGAGCACAGACTGACAATACCTTTGTATTTTTACTAGGTACCAAGTCAAATGTTGACAGTTGATAACATGGACTGCCGGGAGAACAACAGCATGATAAAAGACAGATAGTTTGGTGTTATCTGTGTCATTACAAACAGCCACAGTGATAATTAGTGTGGATTCCAAACTAAAGGGCTAGTGAATGCGACCTCACCTGGAATTAGTGGGAGTGAATGGGTTGTAGAACTCCTGGGCTATTCTGTGTCCATACCAGGACACTCCCACCAGTGCAAGCAGACCTGAAACCCATGAGCAGAAAAACATTTGATATCGTTCCAGGTTCAAACATGCACGACTGTATTATGTTTCATGAACTCAAAAGGATCCAGATAACGTCAAATGTTTTGCATTAGAGTGGTCAAAGTACAACATACAACATTGTGGGGTAACCTCTTAGTGCAGAACATCTCACCACCTGATAGATAATGTTGCCGCAGTGTGTGTCTTTTCATTGCATGTGTGTGTTTGAAGTGAATGGACTCTCACCAGCGATAATGAAGAGGACCCCTCCAGCTAGAGCCACTTTGTCTTTCTGCTCCGGTCGTTCTGCCATGCAGGTGGTGCACCTCATGCCCACGACGTCCACCAAGATAGAAAAGAGGCTGAAGATGATGGAGGCCATCATCAGCCCTCGGGTGCCCAGCACAATCCCTGCAAACACACGGGATCAATTTATTTCATTCAATGCCGCAGCTTTCATGAGTTTTCATTGGCTTTGACCGTTTACCTTTTTTGTAGAAGGGTTAAGGCCACATTTTTACGGAATTCTGACTTTTAACTCAGAAATTAGCTCAATACTTGAATTCGTTTTTTAAATAAATGTTGTACTTAATTTGACTTTCATTTTCTAAAAGTTTTAAAGTCACAAGTTGAAGCCTCTCTGAAGAACCAGCACCTTACCGTGGTAGAGAGGTTTGTGTGCCCTGATGAACCTGGGGGCTGTGTTGTCTGGAACCTTGTGTTCCTGGTAGGGTCTCCCATGGCAAATTGGTCTCAGGCAAGGGGCCAGACTAAGATTGGTTCAAAAGACCTCATGAAAGACGACACAAGAAGTGAGGATACCCGGCCCGGAGGAAGCCCGGGGTCCCTTTCTCGAGCCAGGCCCAGAAGGAAGACTCGTCGGCGAGCGTCTGGTGGCCGGGCTTGCCACGGAGCCCGGCCGGGCCCAGCCCGAAAAGGCAACGTGGGCAACACCTCCGCTTCTCCGTCCCGCGGGCCCACCACCTACGGGAAACAGCGATGGGGTCGGGTGCGCTGCCAGAAGGGTGGCAGTGAAAGCGGAGGGTCTCGACGGACCAGACCCGGGCGACAGAAGCTGGCTTTGGGGACGTGGAACGTCACCTCTCTGGGGGGAAGGAGCCGGAGCTTGTGCGGGAGGTGGAGCGGTACCAGTTGGATCTGGTTGGGCTCACCTCTACGCACAGCGTCGGCTCTGGAACCTTACTTCTGGATAGGGGTTGGATTCTATTCTTCTCTGGAGTTGCTCAAGGTGTGAGGCGCCGGGCGGGTGTGGGGATACTCACAAGTCCCCGGTTAGGTGCTTCGTTGTTGGAGTTTACCCCAGTGGACGAGAGGGTCGCCTCCCTACGCCTGCGGGTTATGGGGGGGAAAACTCTAACTGTTGTGTGTGCTTATCAGAGATGTTCACAAGTCTTTTTTTGCAAGTCCAAGTCAAGTCTCAAGTCTTTGGTCACGAGTCCAAGTCAAGTCTCAAGTCTTTGTGGGGTGAGACTTGATCAAGTCTCAAGTCTTTGGTCACGAGTCCAAGTCAAGTCTCAAGTCTCTAAAAAAATAAAAGTCTCATGTCTCTTCTGGTTGTAATAAGCCTTCTATTGTCTGCTGCTATCCAGTCTGTTAAGAATACTGCACAGCTATATCTAAGAAATTCAAAGCACTTACTGTGTTATTATACACTGGGTCTCTAATGACATATTTTAAGTCTACTATTAATAAACATATTCCTCTATCCTCTCACTCAAAGCCAGTGTCATGGTAACCTGATAAACCTGTAACATTAACGTTACGTGGTCAACAATAAACCTGTAACCTGCCTATAAATCCACAGATGTATTTATGTATGTAACTATGTATTTTTGTATATACGTTTAACGCAGCGGAACGTAATGATTAACGTTACCGACCTTTTTTATGTCATGTCAAGAGTTGGATGTCAACGCCACTCAACGCAAACAAGTGTGACAAGCAAACATTCACTCATCTTTTCAAATATTCAGTTACAAAGCTAGTAGCAAGCTAAGTTAACATTACATAGCTGATGCTGAGCTAAACATGTTTGCTAACCGTCCATGTGCGTTAATGTGACTGACCTCTCCGGGTGAGTTTTCAAGTGCCTGATGAAATCCGACGTTGTTGCGCCAGCATCCTTGATTTTGATATTGCAGACTTTGCAGTGTGCGCTCCTTTTGTTGGTGCCGCCGGCGTTTTGTTCGAAGTTTTTGTAGTTGAACCTGTGCTGCCGGTCGCTATTGTGTTACTACGAGGTAGTAACAGAGGCGCGCACGTCTGCGTAATGAGCCCGGAGTAACTGGATGGCCTACCTGCCTGTCAGCCTTCCATCTGGACACAAACTGATCTCGTGCCCTCATTGGTCATGTGCGCGTTCGTGTGTGTTGGAGGAGGCGGGCTCTATAAGGAAGTAGCAGCCTCTAGCAGATTATCTCCGGTTGTGTATTTTCAAATTCTAGCGATCTCGAGCCGGTTTCTCTCAAATGTACCTACCCCACCTTTAATACGCCAAAAATAGAAAACACAATGATTGTTCACGAGTCCCAACACACGAGTCCAAGTCGAGTCTGAAGTCTTTTGGTCACGAGTCCAAGTCAAGTCTCTATGTGCGCGACTTAAGTGCAACTCGAGTCCGAGTCGCAGACTCGAGTCCGAGTCGCAGACTCGAGTCCCCATCTCTGGTGCTTATGCACCCAACAGCAGTTCAGAGTATACGGCCTTCTTGGAGACCCTGGAAAGAGTCCTGTATGGGGCTCCTGAAGGGGACTCTTTAATCTTGCTGGGAGACTTCAACGCACATGTGGGCAATGATGGAGACACTTGGAGGGGCGTGATTGGGAGGAACAGCCCCCCTGATCTGAACCGGAGTGGTGGTTTGTTACTGGACTTCTGTGCTAGTCATGGATTGGCCATAACAAACACCATGTTCGAACATAAGGATGCTCATAAGTGTACGTGGTACCAGAGCACCCTAGGCAGAAGGTACATGATCAATTTCGTTATCGTATCATCGGACCTGAGGCCGTATGTTTTGGACACTCGGGTAAAGAGAGGGGCGGAGTTGTCAACTGATCACCATCTGGTGGTGAGTTGGGTCGAGTGGCGGGGGAAGCCTCTGGATAGACCTGGTAAGCCCAAACGTGTAGTTCGGGTGAACTGGGAACGTCTGGAGGAGGCCCAAGTTCAGGAGGCCTTCAACTCGCACCTCCGGCGGAGCTTTTCGGGCATTCCTGTGGAGGTTGGGGACATTGAACCAGAGTGGTCGGTGTTCAAAGCCTCTATTGCCGAAGCCGCGGCGGGGAGCTGTGGTCTCAAGGTCCTAGGTGCCTCAAGGGGCGGTAACCCTCGAACCTCCTGGTGGACACCGGTGGTCAGGGAAACTGTCCGACTGAAGAAGGAGGCCTTCAGGGATTTGTTATCCCGGGGGACTCCCGAGGCAGTTGCAAGGCACCGACAGGCCCGAAGGGCAGCAGCCTCATCCGTGGCCGAGGCAAAGCAGCGGGTGTGGGAGAAGTTTGGAGAAGACATGGAGAAGGACTTTCGGGCGGCACCAAAGTTGTTCTGGAAAACTGTCCGACACCTCAGGAGGGGGAAGCAGGGAACCATCCAAGCTGTGTACAGTAAGGATGGGACGTTGTTGACCTCAACTGATGGAGTGTTAGGGCGTTGGAAGGAACACTTTGAGGAACTCCTGAACCCGACAACTCCGCCCTCTATGTTAGAGGCAGAGCTGGAGTATGACGGGGGATCAACACCAATCTCCCGGGGGGAGGTCACTGAGGTCGTCAAACAACTCCACAGTGGCAAAGCCCCGGGGGTGGATGAGATCCGCCCGGAGATGCTGAAGGCTCTGGGTGTTGAGGGACTGTCATGGTTGACACGTCTCATCAATGTTGTGTGGAAGTCAGAAACAGTACCAAAGGAGTGGCAGACCGGGGTGGTGGTTCCCCTTTTTAAAAAGGGGGATCAGAGGGTGTGTGCCAATTACAGAGGCATCACACTACTCAGCCTCCCCGGGAAAGTTTACTCGAAAGGAGGGTCAGGCCGATTGTCGAACCTCAGATTGAGGAGGAACAATGCGGATTCCGTCCTGGTCGTGGAACGACGGATCAGCTTTTTACTCTCGCAAGGATCCTGGAGGGGGCCTGGGAGTACGCTTATCCGGTCTACATGTGTTTTGTAGACTTGGAGAAGGCATATGACCGAGTTCCCAGGGAGTTACTGTGGGAGGTGCTGCAGGAGTATGGGGTGAGGGGGTCTCTACTCAGGGCCATCCAATCTCTGTACTCCCAAAGCGAGAGCTGTGTCCGGGTCCTCGGCAGTAAGTCGGACCCATTTCCGGTGAGGGTTGGCCTCCGCCAGGGCTGCGCTTTGTCACCAATCCTGTTTGTAATATACATGGATCGGATTTCGAGGCGTAGTCGTGGGGGAGGGGGTCTGCAGTTCGGTGGACTAAGGATTGCACCACTGCTTTTTGCAGATGATGTGGTTCTGATGGCTTCATCGGTCTGCGACCTTCAGCACTCACTGGATCGGTTCGCAACCGAGTGTGAAGCGGCTGGGATGAGGATCAGCACCTCCAAATCTGAGGCCATGGTTCTCAGCAGGAAACCGATGGACTGTCCACTCCAAGTAGGGAATGAGTCCTTACCCCAAGTGAAGGAGTTCAAGTATCTCGGGGTCTTGTATTCGAGTGCGGGAACAATGGAGCGTGAGAGGGGCCGGAAAATCGGAGCAGCAGGAGCGGTACTGCAGTCGCTTTACCGCACCGTTGTGACGAAAAGGGAGCTGAGCCAGAAGGCAAAGCTCTCTGTCTACCAGGCCATTTTCATTCCTACCCTCATCTATGGTCATGAAGGATGGGTCATGACCGAAAGAACGAGATCGCGGATACAAGCGGCCGAGATGGGTTTTCTCCGCAGGGTGGCTGGTGTCTCCCTTAGGGATAAGGTGAGAAGTTCGGTCATCAGGGAGGGACTCGGAGTTGAGCCGCTCCTCCTTCGCGTCGAAAGGAGCCAGTTGAGGTGGTTCGGGCACCTAGTTAGGATGCCACCTGGGCGCCTCCCTAGGGAGGTGTTCCAGGCACGTCCAGCTGGGAAGAGACCAAGGGGTAGACCTAGGACCAGGTGGAGGGGTTATATCTCTTGGCTGGCCTGGGAGCGCCTTGGGATCCCCCAGTCAGAGCTGGTTGATGTCGCCAGGGAAAAGAAAGTATGGGGCTCTCTGCTGGAACTGCTACCCCCGCGACCCGACCACGGATAAGCGGGAGAAGATGGATGGAAGTTGAAGTAATTATTTCGTTGAAGTCAGACTCCATTTATCCATTTTTACTTTAATTTTCATGACTTCACTAGATTTCAGAGGCGCATTCACTACATTTAATTTAGCACTCACTTCTTTCAAGTTCTTTTGTTCAAATAAAAACATGATTTGCAGTACTGTATTACAAATCTGCACAGCATTTAACGTATCTACACTCACTCCACATTGACAAACTACAATATTAAAATGCTCTTACATGTATAAGCACAGGGTAATATCTATAATAATATAATAAGATCCACTCTGCAAAACTTTACTTTTGAAGTGCATTTATTTGTTTATAATCCTGTACTTATACATCATTACATATATTATATAACTTGTAAAGCACTGAGCCTGTTTTCCAGGTCTCAGGCTAGAAAATGACATTCCCAGAACAAATGACTAAAAGGGGTAAATGAATCATCTTTTTTCTCAAAGCAATGATAAACCTGTGAGTTGGATGTAGAAAAGTCAGAATCAATATAGATATATTTTTATTTTAAAGTAAATTCAGATTGAACATAGTAAAAAAAAAAAAAGTATAGTGTCCGTCCAAAAGAAAAACATGACTTGAATGATGGGATAGTAGACTAAAAGCTTTAGGAATCCAAACTATAACATATAATAAGTACCCTGTATCAAGATTGAGGCAAAACAAAACAAAAACCACTTCTGGGGTCATTTGGGTGGATTTTCCATATCTCTGGCCCCCCTCGTTCAATTTTGATTGTTGACATCTCTTTTTAACCGTCTGAGCCAATAGAATCAAGGGGAAGTTCCTAAATCCACTTACACGTTACCAAATAAGGAGTGAGAGTGATGCATAACCAGAATATCCAAAACAGGAAGCTGTCATAGCAGCTAATATGAAAACTCAGTTTTTGACATAAAAATGGAATGATGGATTATCAGTCATCATTTCAAAGTGACACAGACACATTGGATTAACCTATGGATTAACCTTCAGCCGCGTTTTTCTCGTTTTGATGGCATTGAACACAACTTTTGATCAGAACAACAGCTAAGGTAAGAATATCTCTGTGTTTGCTATAAGCTATGTTGTGTGTTGTCTGGGTTTGCTTCCCCTGTCGCGAGTTCTGATCGATCAGTGATGATACTAATACCTCTAGAATCTGTGGAATCTCAGCTTGCTAGCTAATATCTTGTTTTTCCAGATCCAATAAGTAATAAAGTATTTATACCTAGAGTTCTGTGCTAAGTGCGTTAGCATTTTATCGCTCAGTGCTCATTTAGACGCATCTTTTGAGACTTGTGCTTTGTAAAAATGGTTCATATCATCGGTTAGCTGAGTTTCTTCCCGTTAAGTGAGTATGACACATTCATAGGTTTTTAAATGTTAAGAAGCCCTGAGACACAGACGCGGGCGGGGGCTCTCGGGCTTAACAGGTTAAGTAACATTTTGAAATCAGGACTTTTACTTGTAATGGAGTATTTAAAGACCATAGTATTTTTTACTTTTATTTAAATAAAGGATCTAAGTACTTCTTGCAATATGTGTATCAAGTGTGTATCAGCCTTTTATCATATACAAACCAAAAATACTTTTTCACAAAAAACGTTTTTCAAACCAAAAACCATCCAGAGCATATTTTCCTTTTGTATAGATTTCTAAGGAAAGGAGGTTTGGTTTTGATCTGCCCACAGCTGGTATTTGACGAACATGTCTCTGCACGCAGGCAGCCTTACTGGGAGAGGACATAACTTTCTGAAACACGCAGGAGGCTTTGAATCAACACAGATTTATACATAATCCTGTTTTAAAAGCGAGACATTTCATAAATTCATCATTTCAAATCACCATTATGAAAGAAAAATCTATTTCGTTTGAGAAATGCACAATTGTTTTATCCAATTACCAATAGTCCTTCCACACCTACATTTCTTTAGAAGAAGAAGTAGATATTGGCCTGGATTAACGATAATTGGTGTATGCTCACTATGCTATTCTGCGAAAATAAATACAGTTATTTTTGTATCACAAGGACTTTAGAGTCTGATGATAGCATAGTAAAAACATGATTTGTGCAGAACATTACCTGGCAGTTGGAGAAGGGAATTGTACACTTTGCACTGCACCTGCCCGGTGCTCTGTGACACACAGCTCTTCCACAGCCCTTCATACATGGCCTGAGCTGTGATGATGTTGTCTCCCGCATACGATGAAGCTTTCCACTCCACCATGATTGTGGAAGCTATCGAGCCGATGAAGCCCAGGAAGGCCAGCGTGAAGCCCAGAAGCTGTATCCCTGCATTGGCCATCGTTTGATGTCAGAAAATGTGAAGAAGTGGAATAAGTTCCAAGAGATTGAAAAGATCCCAATGCTTTCTTGATGTAGTTCCTGTCCTGGGTGCATGGGCTGGTGGAAGTGATCTCAAACAGTGGTGTCTACTTTTGCATCCTCAGGGAACACTACTGAGGAGAGGGAGGATCTAGGAATGCATCACCTGAGGCCAGGAGGAGCGGGTGGACACCTGGTGGAGGTGAGGCTCTTTGCAACACTCAAACTGCTCCCAAACCTTAAATCTCCAGGGAAAATGCACAGCACTTAAAAACCGTGTTACTCCTTTTTATTCAAATTAACTCCTCGGGACATACCATCTTGTTTTCAAGGGCGTCCTCAATGACAATAACTAAATACAATATTAAACAATTGGTAAAAAACTAAAATACCAGCCCACTGTACCACTGTTCTGAAATAAAAATGTATATGTGCAATATACACTTTATTTTTTACAAATGTTTACAATTTATTTGAAGTTAGCTTATGATACTACTTTTTTACAATGTATGTATACTACTTTTTTATCATCATTAATGTGTGCTTGCCTCTATTTAATATTGTCTACTCTTTTTTCTTTTTCTTTTCATCTGTTGTAACGCTGTAAATCTCCACACCGGCAAACAACTAAAAGATTTCTGAATTTGATATATTCAGAAACAGAAAACAAAAATAACAACAAAATAATAAGTACAAATTCAATAAATAATTACATAAATAAATATCTAATAATTAGACTTCGAATAATGAGAATCATATTCCAATCTGAAAAAGATTATAGAAACTTTCGGTGAATTTAGTAATAAAGTAAAAATACATTACTCTAAATGTGTAATTATGGATGTGAACAATTTATCCTTTGATAACAAGGCATTTTCAAACTATGGAAGGATGATGAGGTAGCCTCTATTATTAAATACTATTAATAACAAGTTCGGGCACCTAGTAAGGATGCCACCTGGGCGCCTCCCTAGGGAGGTGTTCCAGGCACGTCCAGCTGGGAAGAGACCTAGGACCAGGTGGAGGGATTATATCTCTTCGCTGGCCTGGGAGCGCCTTGGGATCCCCCAGTCAGAGCTGGTTGAAGTGGCCAGGGAAAAGAAAGTTGGGGCTCTCTGCTGGAACTGCTACCCCCGCGACCCGACCACGGATAAGCGGGAGAAGATGGATGGATGAATTGATTAATAACAAGAAATAGACATTTATGCCAGTTTCAAGCGGCACATAATAATGTTTGTTGTCCACATCTGACGTAAAATGTGCCGGACTTCTTATTGCGGATAGATATGACTGCACATAGCCCCTTCGTCCTCCTGACACATGGTGTGTTCTCATTAGCAGCGGTCTGTTAGCCAACATTAACAACACACTCTCACTCCCTAAGCGTCCAGGAGCGACGTTTGGTCAGTGTCCGTGGCGTGCAGTTGTGACGCTCCTAGGCTCCTTCAGCGTCATAAAGGGACGCAAATAGCTTTCAACTGATTGCAATGTATTCCCATCTGCGTCGGGATTTGACGCTCATGGAAGCACGGCATTCGTTTGTGTCGGCTGCCCTTAAAGGCAATGTGAGCGTCCATTCCCATTGGATAACGGAGAATTGTACACCCGGAAGTAAGTATCCCTCTTACTGTCGATTGATTTTACAGTGATATCTGCACTACTCATCGACTAAAAAACACCAGATTATCCTTGTTAATTACACAACATTGATTGGCTTAAATTGTGTGCAATGCTTTTGTATTTTTCCCCTTCGATTCGGAGAAACAAATATTTGTTCTGAGTAAAGGATGGCAGAAGACACTACACTACCCAGAATCCCCAGCTATCGTTTGGACTACACCATGTGCTCTGTTTGACAAACCCCGTGATAGTCCTCAAACTCTGTGATTGGAGAGTGTGCTCCGAGGGTTAAGCCGATTCTCGAACAGCACTTGAAATGGGATGGAACCACGGCAGACTGTCCAAAACTGGATTTGAACGGGTCCACCGCGTCCCCCCCTCCCCCACCCCGTCCCCAGAACTACACATGCTGGCTATTGTGTTTCGCAACATGTTCTCTATGGCACGTCTCTACTGGGAGTTGTAGTTTTAAAAGACGTTTTCGTATTTCCCATAATAAGAAGTTGCCAGTATTAAACTGTGTGTGTTTAGGGGACAGGAAACACTCACATTTAAAACATATAATTAATAAATGGGTGAAAATTGCTTGTGCCCATTATGGGCAGTATTAATATATATATACACACATGCCAGCTAAGGTCAGAAGAGCTTTATTTAACAGCTGGTCTTATGTTTGTGACCCCTGTGATAACATTACATTACATTAATTGATAAGCCTGAAACATGCACTTGTCAAGGTTCAGAGGCACATTTTGCAAATATGGCAGTAGCCATCGCTCAGCTTAAGATAAGATATACTTTATTGATTCCAAGTTGGAACATTTGCGTTACATCAGCATGTGTAACAGTTAAATATATAAGTGCTTCAACATAGTTAACATTGCTGGAGGTATGCACAAATATTGATAGATGTTTTGTAATGCACTATTGAGGAACCTGCGACCCAAGTTTTTCATTCAATGCAGAACTACACCACAGTTGTGTATGATATGTCAATAAACCTTAGAAAATCTTGAAAGGGATGTGCAAAATAGTCATTATATACAGTCTTTAATTAACTATTAGTAGAGAATAACGAGTAATGAATATACTTTATATGGATCGTATTAATATCTAATAATAAAAATAATGAAATGCAATAACATGCTTTAACCACTAGGTGTCCCTTTATATCAGCTGTGCACCTTTATGGTGTAAATACAGCCTATCTACCAATTGGATCAAAGTGAGCCGAATTAGTGTTGATACTGCAAGGAGACGTATTGTGTGAAAAGAAATGTAAGATGTTGTTTAATGGCTGATATATTTATGATCCACGTCACGTTTTCAGTTCCTCATGTTTGTCTAGAAGTCTTCTCATCAGGGCTCTATAAATACAGAACTACGGCAGATATGTAATGCAGCCGAACCGTGTATTACAATGCCGGTATGTGATGACTTTCAAAGAGAAAAGCAAGCACACTCGGAATAAAGTATTATTATTATTTTTAAAAATGTTTTCGGTCTGTTTCCGGTATTTGTTAATGACGATGTGCTGTGAGATGTGAGACTGGAATTGCACAGGGGAAAATAACGTATCTTTAGATGCGGATTTTGTTAAACTAATATGTTTGCGCTGTGGACCAACACTATACTTTGACGGGGAAGGGGGTAGCAATAAAGATAACACCATTAAACAGTTACACAACATAACAGAAATAATATCGATAGCAGCGTCCCTAGCAACCACCTTGGTAACAATGAAAACGTCGCAATTTCCTGAAGTAATCTTCGTAATAACTAGCAAACTAAAGATCATGTACATCCACTGCACACATCATCTGAAATAACAACTCATATTTCTCGCATCAAATGACATCAAAACGCATTTTAATGGCCAAACTAACTTTAAAATAGGCATTTTCCACCTAGAATAAAACGAAGTTCGGCCATGTTTTCTTTTTCTGCAGAGAGAAATGTGAAGATCACATGACATAGACGCCAGCCATCGGAATGGTGAAAAAAAACGGGGTTTGTCAAACAGAGCACATGGTGTAGTCCAAACGATAGCTGGGGATTCTGGGTAGTGTAGTGTCTTTTGCCATCCTTTACTCAGAACAAATATGTGTTTCTCCGAATCGAAGGGGAAAAATACAAAAGCATTGCACACAATTTAAACCAATCAATGTTGTGTAATTAACAAGGATAATCTGGTGTTTTTTAGTCGATGAGTAGTGCAGATAGCACTGTAAAATCAATCGACAGTAAGAGGAGTACTTACTTCCGGGTGTACAATTCTCCGTTATCCAATGGGAATGGATGCTCACATTGCCTTTAAGGGCAGCCGGCATAAACGAATGCCGTGCTTCCATGAGCGTCAAATCCCGACGCAGATGGGAATACATTGCAATCAGTTGAAAGCTATTTGCGTCCCTTTATGACGCTGAAGGAGCCTAGGAGCGTCACAACTGGACGCCACGGACACTGACCAAACGTCGCTCCTGGACGCTTAGGGAGTGAGAGTGTGTTGACATTAACAACCTCTGGAATGTTCAAATTGACCAATCAGAATCGGGGGACTAGGCCATGCAATAACATGTTTTATTTATAATTTAAAATGGTCAAGCTGTTGTAATTGTTTCTACATTTTCAATATAAAAAGACTAGTTGACAAAAACTGGAAAGAGTGATGGCAGATCATTTCCTGTGGGATCTATTTGTTTTGCTTTGGTAAATACTGACTAATCTCTGACAGACCTCTGCTGAAACTAACATAAAAAAGAAAAAAAAATCCTCTATTCAAAGCAACAAATTCAAGTTATTTCAATAGTTCCCCCTGCATTACAACACATTTTGAATTTGAGGATTATCCACTTTTTTAAATTTTTTGCTGTGAGCTAATGCAAGCATGTCAGAGCTGGCTGCTGACCAAAGGTTTTCCTCTTGCCTAATTCACCCTGCTGCTGTGTGCACTTTGTGACAGCTGGCTTGTAGATCGGCAGGGGAATTGACGGGATCCCTGTAACACAGAGGTATGTTCGATTTCATTTATTTAAACAGAAAACTCTCAGTGAAGAAAGTGCATATGTATTCTGTCCTTATTTCAAGGCATTGACTCCCTGTTAATTCATAGAAAGTTTCTCCATGTTTCCACAGTGAAAAATGGACAAAGTGTTGGGACTGCTTCTGTTCCTGGTGCTGCTTCTCTGCCACAAAAGCAACACACAGTTACAAACCTCGTGTCCGTATAACTGCCAGTGTTTCACTTCAGTCCAAATCCTGTGTGCGGAAGAACGGATGTCGTCTTTACCGAAGAACATGTCCAGGCAAGTCAAGGAGTTTATCGTGATCAGATCAACAGTATCGTACCTGTTTGCCCAAACGTTAAAGGAGAGCCCCCAACTCACCAAACTCGTCTTCCTCAGTAATGCCCTGCGCAGTATTCACTCTCAGGCTTTCGAGCATCTGAGTGAGCTGCAGGAGCTGGAGATCAGTGGAAACCCCTGGCTGGAGTATTTATATCTGGGAACTTTTTCCAAGCAGGGAAACCTGACTAAACTGATGCTCAACTTCAACATGTTCAAGACCGTGCTCCCTGGCATGTTCGACTCTCTGAAAAAGCTAGAAACTCTGCAGATGAAGGGCAACGTCATATCAAATCTGCCTGCATTCCTTCTGCTTCACCTCCACAATCTACGGGTCTTGGATCTGTCCCAGAATAAGATTCAAGACGTGAAAAGGGAAACTTTTTCTGGCCCGGCCAAACTGGAGATCCTGAAACTGAACAACAACCTCATCAGCAATCTCACATCTGACTTGTTCCACAATGTTTCACAGCTGGAAGAGCTTCACATGGAAGGGAACAACATCTCAGAACTCGCTGATGATAGCTTCTCCATGTTAACCAAGCTGAAGGTCCTGAACCTCAGAGGGAACCTTCTCACGAGCTTCAGTGGTAAATTGTTTGGATTCAACGCCCCAAATTTGAAGGAACTGAACCTTAAAGGCAACATGTTGACCACGTTGTCCTCTCTGAGCAGTTTGACGTCTCTTACTGACTTTATCGTGTCCTCAAACCAGCTCTCCGACCTTCCTGAGGACACTTTTAGAAATGTTACAGCCCTGGAGAATCTAGACCTGTCTGAAAACCAGCTCACCCTGCTACCAGAAACGGTCTTTAATGAACTTTTCAGCATCAAGGCGATCCACCTCAACAAGAACAACCTGAGCAGGGTGGACGCCAATCTGTTTGAGGACCAGTTGCTGATTCAGCAGCTCTACCTGTCCGACAACCAGCTGGAATCTCTTCCACCGGGCCTGTTGGACCCCTTTGTCATCCAGCACACGGTGAGACTGCACGGGAACCCTTGGAAATGCGACTGTCACATGTGGTATCTGCACGACTGGGTGCTGAGAAATGGCCGAGATGTGGAGATGCTCGACAGGATGCTCTGCTCGAGCCCTGGCTTCCTGAGAAGACGGGCAGTCGTGTCCATCGACAAGGACCAGTTGGTGTGTGAGGTGTCTAGAGATGCTCCAACTGATCTCAGTAGATGTAGAGTACACGCTTCTGGGGACACTGTGATTGTCAATTGCAAAGTGGACAAGTGCTCTCCACTTACAGTGAGGCTGCAGTTTCAGGAGGATGACGGGAGAATAACGGAGCATTATTTGAAAAATGTGTCAAAGTGTAGCAATGACACGGTGATTGATATTCCTGGTCTGTAGTGTTTCCTAGTTACTAGACTTTGTTCTCCATGCAAATACGTCGTCATGCATCTGAGTCGTATTATATGTTCTGACTGTCAGAGTCAATACTGTAAACAAACCTGTAACGCAACAGCTGATAACCAGCAACCATGCATGCTGCTGGACGATAAAAGAGGTGGATGAACCCTTTTCTTGGAAAGTTTAAAGTTCAACCAATTGCATTTTAAGATTACTACTGAAAGGAACTGTGTGTATAACATGTTGAATCTGCTGTAGTGATGCGTTGACCCCGTTGTTTGTGATCTTCTAATGTCAAACTGACATTAATGCAAGGCAATGCACCACAACGGCCCAAACACTTACAAAAGGAGAAACGGGCTGCATAGAAACACAGATGCCAAAACACATCCGACAGAGTTCATCTGTTTCGTAGTGTTTTGTCAGTATATTTGAAATGACTAGGTTAGCTATCTAGCTCACAGCAGATCTGTAATAATATCAGTTGACACATTGTTAAAATAAGCCGATAAAACATACATTTTAGGTACGTTTCCAGTGACAGTCGGCCATCTTTATAATCTCAGAACGTAGGGCTGCTCGATTATGGCAAAAATCATAATTTCGATTATTTGGGTCAATAATTGATATCACGATTATTAAAAACGACTATCCATTTACTTTGAAAAGATCCATATATTGAAAAAAAAATGTTGAACAGTATGTTTTTAACAGTTGATTACCCATAACTTTAAATATAATTCAACAGAAAAACCAATTACAAAAAAAAGGGAAAAAAAGAAAGAAATTAAATAAAAAAGATAATCGTTTTATTTCAATTATGTTGTTTTCATAATTGTTGCAAGCCAAAATTGTAATTGCGATTAAAATACGATTAATTGATCAGCCCTATCAGAACGTCAACAAGTTGTCCCAGCTGTGTGCACCACTTTTTTGTTTCCCCGTTTCCGTTATGTTTTGAGCTTCTTGCAACAACAACGTTTTTTAGTTGGATTGTTTTTGGATTTGCAGCGAGCTTCTCCTAATGGTATGTTTTGGGTCGTTGTAACGTTATTGCCCGTGTCGGCCACCGTATTCCGCCGTGTCAAAGTGAATTGGAAAACATGTTGACAAATGTTTGTGTTATTACGGGATCAGATATGATGCATTTTGCAATTTTCAAGAAATCTTGGAAGAACTGCTTTTGGAAAATGAAAATAAAAAAGAATATTTCCTTCTGTAAATGATGACTTTATTTAAAAAAAATCCAAAACTTTGAAAAGGCAGAAAACGTATTTTATTAGGGGAGCGATGGAGGGAGTATCAACATCATTCACTTAAGCAAATGTTTTTATACCTGAAATTGTGAAATAGTGCAGCGATACTATCAGCACAATACATCTAAAAGTAGAACTAGAATAGCTCTTTCCCTTGTTATATTACTTTATACTTTTGGATTGTTATTGATGCATTAATGAGTGGGCATCATTGTAATGCTGCAGGTGAAGCGCATTTGAGAACTCTTTTTTAATTGGGTAGTTTAAACAGGGGTGGAATGTAACAAAGTACATTTACACAAGTACCATACTTGACATCATTTTACTTTACTTCAGTATTTCCATATTATCCTTTTTTTATCAACTACTTATATGTATATATATATAAAAAGTGGTTGATACAAAGTTAAATAAATGGTACATATAAAATCACACACATGCTAATTTGATAGAATGCAGGACATCACTACTTAACAATAAGATTGTCTCCAAATGATAGACTTGAAGATTAAAAAGCTTGTACAAATGATAAAAACAGGCCTATATAATATTCTTTATAAATACTTTGAATGAGCTACTCTGCATTCTTTTACTTTTGATACTTTTAGTACATACATATGGCAGATACTTGAGTACTTTATGTTACGGAAATGGGCCATTGTGCAGAATGAGTACCTTCTGTACTTTGATTACATTTTGAAGCTTATATTTGTTGTACTTTTGAATTCAGGGTTTACTTGTTACTGAGTATTTTATGACCATAGTCTTTTTTCTTTTACTTAAGTACAGGATCTGAGTACTTCATCCACCAACGGCAATACAACATCAAAGATTAACATTTCTTTAAAATGATTGTCAATAAGTGGTTTCAATTATAGTTGTCACGACGTCATTGAAAATGAACAATATCTCCCTTTGATTTATTAAGTATTACATTGAAATTAATCTAGACTTACTCAATTTTAGTACAAATACCTCAAATACCTCAAATACCTCAAATGTGAAACTTTTTAATAAATAAGTGTAGACTTATATATCTGTCTGTTTTACTCTTAGGATACTTAAGATAGTAGAAGTGACCCATCCTATCATCCCGGGGTTCTTGGACAGCCCCGGATCACTCCGCTGCCCCTGAACACTGGGAGGATGATAAAGAGGTGTGGGGGGGGCTCCACACAACAAGGCACACAGATGGCTACACCTTGAATACAGCACTCTTCCCGGGGTTAATAAGGGTCAAAGGCCAGGGGGTCGATTGGGTCCTCGGTCCGAGTTGAATGACATCACAATTCACATGACAAACACTGGTGGCCGTCTTACTTCCAACGTTTGGAGTGAAGGCATTTAGCTGGAGGTAATCCTCTCTTGAGCAAAACTATGCTTTAAACAGACATTTAACATAAAGTGCAGGGTCGTTGGCTAACGAGCAGCCGGGCATGTGGAAGCTGTCTTTAGTGAAGGTAACAGGGTTCATATAGATCATTTAGGCTCTAAGGAGGAAATCATAGTTTCACAGTCAAAAAGATAAATAGTACCAGACAAAATATATTTTTTAATTATTTAGGAATATTTATAAGGTAATCCGTCATACGAATAGGCATTCATTGTATTGCAGCATCATTTTTAAATTGTACCTCTAAATCTCTTTTTTGAAAACCAGAACCACTCTGATGTTATGAAAACGATATATATATATATATATATATATATATATATATATATATATAATGATATGAAACGTGAAACTTTTTTTGCAATTCAATTGTTCTTAGAAATGTTTAAAATTCCAATTGCAGATCCACACATGTTCATTGTAAGTTTGAATTTAGCCTCCGTTAAGGAAAATGTACATTTAAAAAGGAATCATGATGACAATAAAGATAATAATACATTACAAAAATAAATAAATAAATATTTGTGTTCCATGGGTGTAATATGGGTCTAATAACAGGGTAATATCAGTGTCACAAGGGTAACATAATGGTGTAATTAGAGTGCATAATGGTGTAATATGGGTGTAATAACGGTGTGGTGCTATTTAGAAAATAGCCCATTTAAAGGTTATTATAATAAATTATTGTTTAAAATCTTAGCCAACATTATTGGTGATATATTTGGTGTCTTTGTGATATTTAGAGAAGAATTGAGACTAAAGTTGAGTGGGTTTAAAGGACTGGTCACTGAACATGTCCATAAGATGTACCCCCTGTTTGGTGCAGCGTAGTTTCAGAAGTTAATTAAGTTACCTTCAATTCCAAAACATCCCAGCATCCATCACTTTCAATTAACCCCTTGCAAAGTTACAGCGGCTCTGCCCCCCCCCCCTCACTCCGCTGCACGGACACCACGCTCCACACAGCGGCTCCTCAGAGGGGCGAGGACAGAACCAGAGGGGAGGAGACATTATCTGCTGAGACACACAATGTCCGAACCAACACAAAGCACTGGGGGGATTTCCCACAGAGTTTAGACGGGCCTGTGTGAAGGGGGGGGGGGGGGGGGGGTGCAAGGGCAGGGCAGCGTCCTTGGGACAAAGGGTAGAGGTCATCTCGGACTCAGTGCCCGGGGCGAGAATTCAAGAGGAGAGTTTTTGATCTGGAAATGTAAATGAATTGCACATCGGGCCGCTGTGTGTCATCAATGTTATCACCTCTAATACACTGCATTAACAGCGGAGGCATACGTCTGTCTGCAGCACCAGCTGTAAGAAACGGTCTCTTTGATAATCATGCTTATTGTTCAGCATAATTCAAATGAGCTCAGTCAATCGTGTAATGATAACCACCACCAGTCCCTATAATGAAGGCAGGTGTCTATTAGATCCTCTCTCTCAGCCAATGAGATCGTGATACACATCCTCCGTGACACGATGACCCAAACATCTCAAGGACACACAAACGCCATTTTGCACACTCAAAATGTGAGCCTTGCTTACAAACAAGGGTCACTATGTACCCCTCGGTGCACCCAGACCCCCGCATGGAGGCTAAATAGTTTTTGACCAAATTAAGAACAGCTGACCTGATGTGGGTGTTAAGTGGACGCAGAGATGTCCTCAGAATGGTAATCTTTAAGCGTACTGGTATACCGGCTTTTGTCTTCGTCGTCCGTCTTGGCAGATAACAAGAGGCTATAAGCTCCTTGTCATCACATTACAATTATTGAGAATGAATCAGGCCCCTGGCCCCTGTGGACCCTACTCTTATACATCTACACTTGTTTTGTTTCCAGCTCTCCAGATAGAGAGGTTTTTAATATGTATGCATGCAGCCCGTCATTGTATGTTGAAGAGACACGGCATAACCTCGCAGCTTGTCTCTGCAAAACAATTGGACAAATACCTCCCGCACTCCAAACACCAGCAGCCCAAGTCATTTGTGAAGAGGATTTTGTTTCAGGAAAACATGTTTCTTGAGTGAGCCGCATTCATTATGGGTTGAGTGACGAAGCAGGATTATCAACATTTTACGAATGCCGTCGGTCCCTGTTGTTACTTCATGGTTCCAGATTTTAAGAGCATTGACGTGCTTACATTTAACATTAAATAAATAACCCTCATGTAGATCTATGGGTTTTGGCCACATACTCAGCTGTTACCAAAAGGTAAGAAAAAACCAGCGAACAGATTCTCATACTCTTTCAAGCTAACAGTTGTCTACTATCGCTCAGTGGACAAATGCTTGCCTACATGTTTATAAAAGTAGATAGCATTTATAATCCCTCAACACAGACTTATTGGGAAAGTGGCGCCAAAAAACACGCAAAGCAGTAGAAAACGTCCTTTTCCACAAGTGTAACGATGTTTCGAGTCCAATACAAATGGAGGACATGTTTCACTAGGCATAGCACCAACATCATGGTCGCCTTAGCATCAGTGTCTTTTTTCATCCTTCACAATCCCTGGCTCATTTATCAGCCGTTTGGTAATGCTGTCGTCTTAAGTGTGCAAAGTTCTTCCTTAAAATGTACCTTTAGTGTTTTTAGAACACTATCTTACAATGTGTTGGGGCCTAAGTAAGTGACAGGGACAATCATTTTTAAATTGGTCGATTATTACGGGCTGCAATTCAATTCACCTTTTCAATACGTGTGAACTTAAAGTGCTTGTGTCTGGGACCAACAGGCTAATATGGAATACAAAGTGTTTGACAACATTATTGAAAAAGACACTACGGATAAATAAAACCTGTATCTTCAAATAGTCTCTTCAGAATCGGATCTACAGTTGCAAGAAAAAGTAAGTGAACCCTTTGGAATGACCTGGATTTCTGCATAAGCTGGTCATAAAATGTGTTCTGATCTTCATCTAAGTCACAACAATAGACAAACACAGTCTGCTTAAACTAATACCACACAAACAATGATATGTTTTCATGTTTTTATTGAACACACCATGTAAACATTCACAGTGCAGGGTGGAGACAGTATGTGAACCCCTCGGCTAAAGACTTCTTCAAGAGCTACTTGGAGTCAGGAGTCAGCCCACCTGGAGTCCATCAATGAGACGAGATTGGAGGTGTTGGTTGAAGCTGCCCTGCCCTATAACAAATACACACCACTTTTGAATTTTCTATTCTTAAGAAGCATTGCCAGATGTGAACCTTGATGCTCAGAAGAGCTCTCAGAAGACCTACCATTAAGAATGGTTGACTTGCATAAAGCTGGAAAGGGTTCCAGAAGTATCTCAAAGCCTTGATGGTCATCAGTCCACGGTAAGACAAGTCGTCTATACATGGAGAAAGGTCAGCACTGTTGCTACTCTCCCTAGGAGGGGCCGTCCTGTAAAGATGACTGCAAGAGCACAGCGCAGAATGCTCAATGAGGTGAAGAAGAATCCTAGACAGTCAGCGAGAGACTTAAAGAACTCTCTGGCACATGCTAACATCTCTGTTGACGAATCTACGATACGTAAAACACTGAACAAGAATGGAGTTCATGGGAGGACACCACGGAGGAAGCCACTGCTGTCCAGAGAAAACATTGCTGCACGTTTGAAGTTTGCCAAAGAGCACCTGGATGTTCCACAGCACTACTGGCAAAGTATTCTGTGGACGGATGAAACCAAAGTGGAGTTGTTTGGAAGGAACACACAACGCTATGTGTGGAGAATCCAAAGGGTTCAAGGAGAAGTCTCGTTCACTGCATCCACACCATCAAAAACTATTCAGCCATGACTTTAAATCTTTTATTAAATGGCTCGGTTAAGTACTTGATTCTGATTCATCCATTTGAACGTTCAGTGTTCTGTTCCATTTAGATAGAAGACCCTTCCTATGGATGCTATTAAGCTATTATCATGTGCAGTCATTTCAGTCCGCGGGAAGATGGCTCGTCAACTGAATGTCTATCAAAAAACACCATGGAAAACGATTTGAATATTTATTTTGTGGTGAGCACAACAAAATGTCTACTGTTGTCTTCCGGCATGGAGTCACATGACACACTAATGAACAGACTAGTAATCGTACGAATAAGACTATGGCAATGCTGAACAGGTTTGTCATTGCAAAAAGTTAAGGTTGCTATTGGAGCATTATGGGATGTCTCCTTTTGAATTGACAACTGCAGCGATAATGATTCGTCGAAGGTCTCCATTGGCAGAAACAAAACCAAGATGTGAATGTTCCCTCAGACATTCAACACAACATCTCCTTTGAAGAGGGGATGACTTGTGGTGAAGAAACAGTCTTAGTTAGCTTTAATGGTCCCACCATTATCACTCTTTGTGGCTCCAAAGTGATAAATATTCTTCTTCCACTGTGATCGTGTCATGCCGATACTAAATCCCCCCTCCGGAAGCTACACTTCCACGAATACGTTGTTGACGAAAACAACCAGCTAAATCAAAAAGGGAAGAATTGGAGTGAAGGGACAAAGAACATTGTTCATTCACCATTGATATCGAGTGCATAATCTATTCATTAGCCTTGATGTGAACTACTTCCACCCCCATCGGGCACCATAAGAACAAAACTCACCCACAGGGGCCGGGCAGCGAGGGCTTCCGGTGAATTCCAGGGGAACCTGTCAGTGTGTTTGTGAGGGGAGGCCATCAATCATGGAGCTCTGCGAACCCTACTTGTTTACCGTTCTCTGCGTTTGGGAAAATACTGCGGGGTTTTGATTAGGGAGGGGCAGGGGTAAGAAACAACAGATGGAAGGAGGGGAGCAATACCAATACACATCACATTCCCTCAGGAGACCTCCTCCATCATAACCTCTCCATGTTCTCCATCACATACAGGTGGATGGGACCTCCACCTCTTATCTGAACACTTCTCCTGCCGCCTTTAGGAGCAGGACCCGCGGGACAATAAGCCTTCTTTAGCACGGGGAAAGTGACAGCATGGTCCTCTACCCCCCTCCCGGCGGCCATTAAAGCTCTTCCTGGATAAACAAGGGGAAGGCCCTTTATGAAGATGGAGAGGGTCACAAGGAGAGGAGCCATTGAGCCTCTAAAGAGGCCCGTCTTTGTTTTTGTGATCAGGGTCTCCTCAAAGGATACTCTGATAGGAGGGGGAACTCTTGTTTTGGTCTTTAAGTCCTCTTTACTGCCAGGCTTCTCTCCGCTGTGCCAAGACAGAGATGTAAACTTAATTGACTGTATCATTTAGACAAAGTGAGGAGACTTAATAGGTTTTAGAGTGACCAAGAGAGGATTCAATTCACTTTGCATGGATTCTTATGTGGAACTGCAGAATTAAAACTCACATGCCTATTTATGCTTTATATACATACTTGTTATAATGCTTTATAATCTAGTATAGTGTAGTTATGGATAATTAGTAGGTTATAAGCAGTCATAAATATCCAAAATGACTTCGTAATCGCTGGTCAGTCAGAACATTCCAAGTATCATAGGATATCATAAAACACATATTTGTAATATTTTATAAAACTGTTATAATCAATCATCAATAGTTGTGATGCTTTACAATGTGATTATAAGTAACACTAAAGTCAAGCTGAAATGTTAAACTTTGGGTATTGTTGATGCATTACATTTTCTTTTTTGCTTTACTTAAAGCAAACATGACATTTAAAGTTACTTTATACTATTTTATAATTCATTAATGACTATGGGAATTTGAATACATAATGATCCTTCCACAACAATGTCAGTGAGTGGCCAGCGTTTAATAAGTATTGTGACTCTAGTTTCTCATAATTATTGTTATACATCATTATATAAAATGTTGAGCACTTTACAGTTAAAACGTGCTATAAGCTAATAATATGGCGTGGTGTATAATGTTTTTATTTATATAAATACTACAAACGTTTCAGTGCAAAAATAATGTGCGATTGTTCCTAAGTTGTTTAAGAAACAAAACAGATATGTTGCACATTTTTAAGTTCTGACCTAATCTTTTAAATGCCATGAATGTGAAACCAGCCCACATGGTCGTGGGTTGAGTGAGTGTGTGCCTCTGGAGGTGCCACTGTGTGAAGCTGTCAAAGGGAGGCCCTGTCTTCTGCTGATGGGCTGCCAGGTCTGTTCATGGGTTGCCAGATTTAGGGCATCATGCTGTTGGAGGAGCGTTGTCTCCGGAGTGTGAATGAGGGGCACCTGTGACCCGGGGTCGGGCTCTGCTTGTGGCCCGCTGAGTGAGCACCACGCTCAGGACACACGCTGGGACCGTCAGCTCCAACTGTCCGCTAAATGCACAACCGGCTCCGCAGGGCTGACGCTAGCACTGCAAATCACCATTACTTTCAATATGATTAATTGTTTGGTCTATAAATGGCCGTTGTAATTTCCCAGAGCTAAGGTGATGTCTTGAAAATATCCTGTTTACTCCAAATAGCCCAAAAGAAATCCCTTTATTATGATATAAAACAAACAAAAAAAGCAGAACATCTTATATTTGAGAGGCTGAAACGGCATGTTCTGCCATATTTGCATGATACATTACTTGCGATACATTTAATTTAAAAAAAAACGTTATTTTTCTCTCGATCCAGTTAGCGATTAGTTGACTAATTGTTCTATAACAGATTTATATTATATACAAATCAAACTAGATTCACGGTCTGCTCAGTCAAAAATGTTGAATTGAATGAATATCAGTTCCTCTGGTGGCAGATGATGCAGGGGAGACATCTCAAAGTAACATCTCTAATCCATGACTTATAGCAGTATCTTGTTTGGTCTGCTCTTCTTTTAGCCCTGTCTCATGGCCGGATCTATTTCGGCATGATTCCCCATCTGGCACGCCTGCATGTGTCAACAGACCCTCGCCGTCTCGGGCTCAGCGCCGCCTCTCAGGTTCCTCACCTCATTAGAGAGGAATTTACTTCCAGCCAGAAAGCAGGTTTCACTGTCGCTGCGAAGTGGATGATGAGGTGCGGACAGGGCACACCGCAGGGGGGCTATGTTTAAACGGCTGGTGTGTGATCTTAATTGAAAAAACGTTTCAAAGATCTGAGATGAAGTCAAACTTTTAAGCACATTTAATGATAGCCTCCACACTTATATAAATCTGTTTTTGAGGGAGGAGAAAAGACAAAGACGCCATGCAGCAAATATTGTACTCAACATCATAGAAACATTTTATTACTCTCTACAAAAATACAGTGCTTTTCAAGAACTGTTCAATCATTTTCTGTCCTCCTGTCCATACAAAATCACAGCAAGCAAAGACATGAGGAGAATCTCCTTATGTCCATATATTCTTCTTCTTATGTTGTTTTTCAAAAACATTTACAAAATGTACAAAAATATGTTCTTTTGGGTCCGAAAGGTGGAGCTGGTTTCCTACCAAGGTCTCCACACAGAGTCTGAGGTGACGGGAGGAGCAATAGGTGACATGTGCGGGCTGTGCTGTGCCCCCAGAGGCATGAGAGCAGAGCTGGGGACCAGAAAAGCAAACTGTCCATCCGGTGTGGGGACCACCTGGAAGCCCCCGTACAGCTTCATGGCCTCTGGGGAGGAGAGCATCGCTGAGCCACTTTTACAGGACATCTGTGGGGCGGGGGCCACAGGGGTCTGTGTGCCGGTCTGCCCGAGTCTGTGCGCCCCTGGGTGAGGCGTGTAGAAGTTCACGGCGTTGATTTGGGTCACGCAGGCTGCCAGGTGGCTGAGGAGACGGGTCCTCGCCTCGGTGTTCAGCCCTTCACACGAGGACAGGAAACGGGTGACCTCTCCCAAACACTCGCTGAACCCGGCGCGGTATTTACCCAGGACAGAGGGGTCTGGGTTCACAGCAGCTGGAGAGGGAAATACAAATATATATACATTTAGAAAGATACGTGTGGAACGATAGAGAGAACATTTTTTAAGAATTAAAGAAATAAAGGAATAAATAAAAGTGGAAATATATCCGCCAAAAATTAAGAAAGTTATTTAAGCATTTTCCTTTTTTTCACATAATGTTTCTTAATATTTCTGTAGATACTTTGCAAAAGTATAGATCCATTTCATCTTTGCAAATATATTACTCTATTTCTGTTGATTTTGTATTGTTTTTTTATTTTTAAATAATTGATTTTGAAAGCAATACGAAAAGGAAATAAATGACATTATAAAAAATACATGAAATAAGTCATTTTTATGCAAAGACAAATGAATACATTCTTAAAAATATATACAGAAATGAATTATAATTCTTAAATCAAAAATCAAAAGTTGAATAAGTTAATATCTGTTGTGCACCCCTATCAATGTGAGATTGATAGAGACGTGATTAAGAGTTTATGAATAGAAAAAACACCATTAAATAAGTGACAAATTGGCTAATTTGAATAATAAAAAAAAGACTTTATTCTTTCAGATGATGTCTTGTGAAAACAAGTCTTAAGGAGAGCACACCAGCTGTGGGTGGGCATACATCTTGGATAGCGTGCGAACATGTTTACCATCTAAAGTTAGCCATCCCAGAATGGCTGCACGCACATCAGCTAAGACATACCGGCCGTCTGAAGCCTCTGCAGGTTCCTGAGGTGCTTCACTGTCATCTCAAGGATGTCCGCCTTCTCCAGCTTGGAGTGTCTGGAGCTCTAAACACACAAAGTGACGGTTAAGTGATGAATTGCTTTAGTTGGTTATTTCAGGTCATATTTAAACAAACACCCAGCTCCTTACATCTTTCTTCAGTGCGTCCAGGATGAGGGTCTTCAGCTGGCCCAGACTCTCATTGATGCGCGCGCGTCTCCGCTTTTCCATGATTGGTTTCGAGGACTTTAAATAGAAAATAAAAGCAGTTGAGAACAGTTTCAAATAAAAATAAAAGTTGGAAAAGGGATGTAACGGGAACAGTTGTGCTACCTTTCTGCTCTCGGGCAGACTGCGGGGTTTCTCCGGTGTGGAGTCCGCACTGGCCGGTGAGGCAGCCGCGGCGGAGGGAGAGGTCCTCTCGAAAGTTCCGGCTGGCATCTTCAGGTTTTCAGTTAAAAAGACTACAAAATAAAACTTTATGAACAACAGAAAGAAGCAAAACAACAACAGGTTAGTCCCGCCTTCTGCTGGTACACCTTAGAGCTCTGTACCAATGACAGATAAAGGGACTTCTGTCTCCTCGCCGAGCTGTCAGTCCTCTCCTGTTTCCAGCGCCTCCGGGTGTATTTATAGAGCGCGAGACTGCACGCGAGCGGCTCGTGTGTGAGTTCCGCGCATTTCATCAGTCCGTCCAATGAGCGCGCGAGACACGGTGCCGGGGAGGCGGCGGGCTCGTGCGACCAGGAGCTCCCATTGGCTAGCTGTCAAGATGCTAAAAGCTAATTTACAAAGAATAGATACTCAGAAACTCCTTATACTGCAGTGTGTTAACTCTCAAATGATTATGTGTTAAAAAAAAAAGCCATGGCCAAAAAAATAAATGGAGACAATGAGTTTTTGTGTCATATATATTAACGAGACTCGAACCAGGGACAATCAGGTGGCTATATCAAATATCACTTAAGTTACTTTGAAGATTCCAATTTAAAGTATTAATACAAAATATTATCAATCAAAAGTGTATCATGAATTATAGGATAAATATGAGAAACATGGAGAATAAAACATTGTGGAAAAAAGCTACTCCTTTATTAGCTGCAACAAAGTGATGAACACATCTATGCAAATAATTTCCTACATTAAAATATTGTTGAGAAATCGGTCATTGTGCTGAATGAGTACTTTGGTAGGATGGCTATGTTTTTTTTTACTTCTACATCAGTGAAATGTTCTCTTTAACTTATTATAATATATTTGTTTTGCACTGTGGAATTACTTGCACTTTTAAACAAATCCAAAACTACTCTTTACTTTTTTCAAAGAAATATCTTTATTTCAGGTGTACAGCAAAAAAAGAAGCTATTCCACATGTATTTCTGTCACTTTTACTCTTCAGTTTTAAGTCAACCTAATGGATGTGAGATAACTTGACAATTAAATTGTGTTGTTTAACGTTTTGACTTAAAACTGCTGTTTCTGCAAAAGGACATCAGGATTTTTTTCCCCATTATGTTGAAATTGAATATCATAAAAGCCGCGAAGACAACTTACTTTAGTCTTTACAAATGGTACATGTTCTTTCTCTCAGTGTGTGTCCGTCACACACTTCTCGCGAGTCAGGGTGCGTCAGACCTCGTCCTCTGACACACTCCGGGCCTGATGTCCAGTGAAGAAGAAAATCTGAGACACACTCAGCTGTCCTGGGCTGACGTGAACTCTGACACCTCGTCTGGTCACAGGTTGGACTGAAGAGCTCAAGGATCTGAAGAGCGGAAATAAGACTATCTTAATCCTGAGTTTTATATCGGCAAAATCTTTCAGGAAAAACCTATATTCTTTTTTTTCTTATGTCCATAAATGACTGAATTGATCATTGACATTTCTTTATGATCAGTTCAATCTGTTCTATTTTATACCAATGATATCACTGCTTTAATTAAAACGGTATAATGTTTGTGAATCAAAGAGTATATCAACATTTATACTTAATTAGCTATTTTTTGGTCAGTAGTTACTCTTCAAATTTAGCCTCAAGATTTATGAGACATTTTTCAGCTGCTTTTATATTGAATGTAAAAGGTGAAGTATACAGTATTATAAAGAGCCTAATATTAGCCTTATAGCCCATATTTGCACAGAGCAATACTTATGTCTAATTTAGGAGCCGGTTTGCTCAAATAAACACACAAATGAACCCGCGTTTGAATGGCTCTCAAATACAAGCCTTTGTATGGCTGTGCATGCACTGATAATAATATATATTTTCGGTTTTTTGTGCATGTTTTCTTCAATCTTCTCCAAATTCTCAAAGATTTCGAAGCTTTTATCTGTGTTGATCAATCTAGATAATTGTTTAGATGTTTAAATTAAATAAAAACATAACTGCATTATTAGAATTTGACAATTACATTTGAGAAATGTCCCCTATCCACCAGCGTTTTAAGCAAAGTAGACCCTATATGTTCAACGTCAGTGAAACCAGACACGTGGTGCTCGTCTCCCTGAAACATGGACATCTCTGTCTGGCCTCTGCTTTATCACCGGCTGCCTCTCTCATCTCTGATGGCCTTTAAACGTCTCTGTAAAGCTCCTAAATCCACACCCCAGAAGCCAGGTCAGCATCAGCTCCCTCTGTGTGAGCGACACGTCTTCGAGCACCAGCAGCTTCCAGAACTGAGTGGAGTCAAATGAAGTCAAGTCAAGCCCCCAGCCATATAAGGGGCCATCAGTAGATATGTACCACTTGGTGTTGCTCTCTGATAGAAGACAAAGGCATTCAAAGAGGAGGAACATGCAGTGGAAAGTGCTGCTGCTCTATCTGTATGGCCAACTGTTCTCCTGGGATCGCATCGAGTCAATCTTCTCACTGCGCGGTTTAACAAGACGGTCCTTTGAAACGGCCCTAGGATGTGTTAATGGCAGATGACAGGAGAAGAGGCCTCGCAACAATAAATAACATCCTATCAGTGGTGTTTTCACTGCGCCTGCTGCTCCGCCACAAACACGCCTTTATTGTGCGGACGGCGCGGAGGACTGCAGGTTTATAGCAGCCCGGATCTGTATCAGTGTGGGAACCCGGGAGGAAGGGCAGGGAGGATATCAAGGCCTGGCATGTGACTCAAAACAAAAGGGAAAGCGGAGGAAAACACGGACAGGGAGACATCAATATTTTTGGGATTTGACCTTAAATGTTCAGGTCAAAATCTTTCCTTAGCCTAAACTTTGATCCAAACAAGATAGACTTACAAAGGTACAAGAAGCATATTTTCAGAAACATTACATTTCATTTAGCTAATGCTTTTATTTAACCCTTAAATGTTTTGTGTATCCCGGGTGAAACAGTCAATTACCAGGCTGTGTCCATATGTAAACTGGGTCACATAGCAGTGTTACATGGATGGGTGTAATAAGGGTGTAATAAGGGTGTACTGATGTGTAATGTGTGTGTGATATTGGTGTTAATGGGTCTTATTACAGGGTAATAATACTGTAACAGGGGTGTAAGGTGGAATAATGGTGTACTGGGGGTGTATTAATGTGTAATAGTTACATAACATTGTAATTTGGCTGTAATGTAGAAAATAAATAAATCATTTTCCTATATAGTTATAATTGTACAATGTAATTGCTCACTTAAGTTCAAATGAGCCCGACCATTTAGTGTGGGTGAATACGATCCAAATGAGCTACTCAGTACAACATTATTATTATTTGAGTTAATGGCCAAGTTGCAGTAAACAGGTGGGATGTCCTTCTGTGAGAACTTAGCAGTCTGAATAGAAGAGTGACTCGTTCCACCATTTGGGAGCCCGGACAGCAAGATAGCATTTACAACGTTTATCAAAGTATTGATGCTTTCAAGCAACTTAAAGTAATAAACCATGAAGATACAAACTAAGAAAACAAAAAACCTGCAGGTACATGAGCTTCAAATGAGCCGAAGCCTTATAAGTTCTGGTCCATTAACATTTCAATTTTAAATTAATAATCAGGTTTATATTCAAAAATAATAATATTTTCTTTTTGAGTGAACGAACGAGTTGACAGTCTGTGTGTCGATGCGATACGCCCGTTTGTTCGATGTGTGTATCATTCAATTTTTACATGTGAATACAGAGAAAACTCTAATACACCATTTTTTGGGTAAGCATATATACACAAAATGTGTAATACTACAAACGTATACATATTGAAATATAATTGTATCACCTATAGGCTCTCACCTTCTTTGGCAGTGACTTTTATATAAATGAAAATCTAAGATAATTTATTTTCTCAGACCATAAATAAACACGTCATCCCACACCCCCATTGTACGTGATAGGCTTAGGGGCTGGCCAGAATGTTTAACCAATCACAAGAGAGCCGTCCAGCTCACCAATCAGAGCACACTGGGCTCTGGTTTCAGACAGAGGGTGAAAAGAGGTGCTCCAAATCCAAATATGACCTCTGAACATTTGTATCTTCTGAGGTCATTTCAGAGATGTTCCTTTTGACGAGAAGGGCTCTTATATCTGGACATCTGTGACTTCCTCCATGCAAGTTATGTCACAGCTTGCATGGTTTCATCCAACATTTCATGTTTGCAGTCTCCTCTCTCCGCAGTCTCCTCTCCATCACCACCTGGTCTGAAAGCTGTGGCCCCGGCTTTCTCCTCCACCCAGCCACCAGCAGCGAGCAGAGAAATGAGCATCCTCATCCCCAAATCATACAACGCTTCTCCTTTCAACTGCTGGTATGAAAACATCTCAGGCCAGGAGGGGAGGGCACAGACAGAGGGGATCACTTAAACATCTCCTCCAGCGCCCAGCTCGCTCTCCGTGCCTCCTTCTCCCTTTGAATCCCCCTTAAAGAGGGAAGGGGGGTCCCTCCCATAGCAACTCCCAGCCCCCGGCTCTGCCTGCCTTTTGTCCCCCTCCCCAACAGCAGTTTCTGCTCCAGAAGCCTTAGACAAGGCCTCCATTAATTGCGGGCCTGTGTGGAATACACGTGGGACAAAGGGCCCAACAGAGTGTCCGGCCCCCAGACAAGGCTGGAAACAAGTGGTACAGGAATCCTGCAGAATGGACTCGTCCTGGCTGATGTCACTGAATACATTTACCTACCTCAGAGCACATTCACTCTGCGCTTTGTTTTATTTGGACAAAAAAAAAAGAAGGCGAAGGGGGAGGCAGCGGTATCAATGGAAAAGAGAAGCAGGAGCCAGGGGGGGGCTCAAGGATGGGAAATAACTGGTAGTCATGGAGACGGGCTGAATCAAAAATATGGCCGAATTTAGTGGAGGCAGAGATGTAAAAAGGGTGGAGGGCGTTAGATTAAACCCTGCGTGAGATAAGAGAAGGCTGAAGACAGAGGTTTAGTTTCTCTTCGCGCATTCAGCCCTGTTTATACGGCAATAAAGAGCGGATAAAAGAGCGGGAGATTAGGAGACTCATCTAGGCTCATGTTTGTCAACAACAACCTGAGAAGTTTCAAGTCAGCTTATTCCAGTCAGCACACCATGAGAGGATGCTGTGGCACGGGAAGCTGCGGAGGAAAAGGGGACCATAGCAACGGGTATTTCAGAATAACAACCTGCCATCTGTCACCTAACGTGGTGGGTTCTTTCTTCCTTGTTTTTTTTTTTTAAAGCCAGCATTTAGATCTTCAACTTGGAGGCAAAGGCAATGAGACTGAAGTCTTATTGAACTCTGGGTCTCGTCCTTTGAAAAGGGATCCCAGTCATCGCCTTATCCCTCATCAAATTGAAAAACGCTTTAAGAGATTCTAAGAGAGGCCTCACATTTAATTTTTAAAACCCAGACATGAAAGTGTTTCCAAAGCACATTCAGCAATGGAAAGTCTTTAAAGTACTAGTTAGCATGTAGATTATATGCATTTCAATGAATTGTCAGAGTATCTAAGTGTATTTACATGTTAATATGTCCAGGGATACTATGGTCTTGAAAAGGTGTTGGGGGAGGCTGGGTAACTGTTCTGTTCTCTCCTTTGACCATGGGAATGTGATGTCTTTGTGCCATCAAGGTTCAAACACATTCCTGTCAGGCCATGGGTATTATGAGCATTGATTCCCTGCAGCAAAACAACCTGTTGCTTCTGGATTCAAACGAAGGCTCCTTCCCATAACATACTGCAAGGTTAAACAGGGAGGGATTCAGAACAATACATCAGAACAAGCCACCATGAGTAAGGACATATTCAAACCTTTATTATCACGAGATGACAGAACCGGTTTGTATAAATCATTCATAAACAAGAAATACCCGTATAGTCTCAAAGAAGATCGAAATATAAATCTAGAAAGCCTAAAAAGTAGCCTACCGACAGAAAACTAATATTTTACAGATAACATAGTCTGGATTCTAATCGTAGTTTAGTAGGCTACTGTCTTGGCATTGGCCGAGAGACAGTCATGATAGACGAGTCTGGTTTTAGCATCCGTAGCATAGGCTCGGACTGACTGACTGAGTTAAGGTTAGAGATGTGTTGCTATGGAACGACCTGTCATAATGCAGGCTAGCTTTAGCTAACTTTTTTGTCTGCTTCACTGTTTGTCTATTACAGTTGCTAACTGTTCGAACTGTGTGTATCCATGGCTTTGTTGCTAACTTTAAGCTAACTATTTAAACTGTTCATCCATTACTTTAAGCTAACTCTTCGTAACTATTTTCCCGTAGCCTTTTGTTTTTTTAGCTAACTCTGCTAGTGCTTATCTTTTACTTTTAGCTATCTTTTTTAATGTTTATCCATTACTTTGAGGTTATTATAATTTGGACATTGTATGAATTACTTTGAATACCTTTTAGCTAACTAGCCCATCTATCTTATAGACTTTTAGTACTTCAACTGTGTATTTATTACTTTTACCATTTCCTTGTGGTTAATTGTTCATTAATTTAGGAGTGTCCTTCCTATCCATATTTTCCCTAAAACCCTGTTTTTTTACGAGCACCTGACACACCCTTTTTCTATGGAACGACAATCTCTCTTTCTTATACTCTAAAGTTAGCTCGTGTGTGAGTTAGATCTTTGTCTCTCTGCTGGACCGCCTTGAGTTGGCTGTTTCCTATCAGCGGCGGCCAAAAAGCTTCAACAAGCGCCCTGCTGATGCACTGCCCTGCAGTGCTGATCCCCATCCAAGCTTAGTCCATATCCATGAGTGTGTTTGCATTGGGATTTATGAATGTGAAGATGGCCCATTCTTGCCTCTCAAGATGACTCACAAGACCAGCATTCTGGCCACTTACGCAGTGAAAGCAGCCTGGGGGATGCCCTTTCAGCACTCGAGGACCTCTGGCTGAGTCCCCTTCACACGGGAGATCAGCCTCACTTGGGAAAAGGTCCCTGCTCTTTACGGGGGAGCTGTCCTGAGGGACGGCGCGCTCCTTGTCCCGGGGCCTCCCTTCTTCACCTGCCGGTTTAGCGCTCATCGCTTATGCACATAATCCCTGGTTAGTGCATGTGATCCACCGGCCCGGGCCCCCGGGACTCCCCTGCTCACATGCTTGCTGTGTGGCTCCTGGGTGGCCATGGCAACTCTCATCTTCTCATGACAGTTAGGCCTCAGTCATGGCTCTAAGTCCCTCTTCAGTCTCTGTGCGTCTTTTTCTGTCCGCTGCTTTCTGTCTCCTAAAGCCCTCCTCTGTCTGTGTGTTGCTCTATCTATGGCTCTGTGTCTCTTTTCTCCCACTGCGGTTGTTCCCATGCTCTGGCCCCGGCTGAGCCTGGGAAAGCGGCTATAACTCAGCAACAGTGTGGCACCTTCAGGGGCCACAAAACGCATTATAATGCCATTCTATTATCAATCTAAACTGCAGGTCGAGGACCAAATGAAGACCTGACCTGGTTTTTATTGTGAGTCTGATCTGTAAAGTGAGATTGTAAGATACGCTTGTGCACTTCTTTTCAGTGCGCTCGCCGCAGGCCTGAGTGCAGATCGTCTTGCAACCCTGCAGCCTCAACCATTAGTTTGTGTAAAGCGCTGAATATCGCACGGGCCCTCGAGGGAGAGCCAGAGAGGCAACCCGGCAGTGCTGTGTGGCCCCGCGCTAACAAGTGTCACAGTGATCCGGGCCCGTCCTCCCCCTGTGTGAACGCCATGTGAGAGGCGGCTCCATCCATGCCCCTGCCACCTCCGCACAAGGCCCTCCATTGACTTCTAACCTGTTGAGGGACCACGGAAGACAAAGAGCTGCGGGGCGGGGCCCGTCCCTCTGACAAGCCTGTGAACAAACGTTAACACGGCTGCAACTGTCCACCCCCTGAATCACTGAATTTATTGACCAACCACAGAGCCCATTCAGGCCTGGAAGGACTGATAAAGGAAGGGGGACAGGGACTGCGTGAAGGCCAGGGGACGGAGCCCATGCTTAGGGGACAGAAGGGTGGAGAAGGTCTTTGTGACCGTCTGGTGGGTCACAGACCTTTTACCAGACGTGGGTGCCTTTGTGTCATCTGAGTCATGAGGCCAACCGTAAGTGAGCATCAGGTTGGCCTTGTGTCCCCACGATAAATCACAGCGATGTCCAACAGCCTTCAGAGGAATGCAGACAATTGGCATCTACTGTATGTGCGGACTCAATGAAGGACAAGTCACACAAGTCTGTGTGTGTGTGTGTGTGTGTGTGTGTGTGTGTGTGTGTGTGTGTGTGTGTGTGTGTGTGTGTGTGTGTGTGTGTGTGTGTGTGTGTGTGTGTGTGTGTGTGTGTGTGTGTGTGTGTGTGTGTGTGTGTGTGTGTGTGTGTGTGTGTTTGCTTAAAGATACAGTGATACAGCATCTTAATGCTGGTGCGCTAAAGTGTGCAACAGTGGCTGTGCCTCTCTATCCGTCCTAAGTGGGTGATCCCTCTGCAGGAGAGACTAAAGACACAGGAAACAAAGCCTGTGTGCATAAGCCCAAATCTGGAAAGTACACAACTCAGACAAAAACAACGTATGTCCAAAAGAGAAAAGAGATGAAGTCCAACATGTTTGAAATAGCACACGTCTGAGCACAAGCTTGAGAAAATCTGTGTGAGCGAGTAGCTGGCTGTGAGGAAGAAAGGCTGTGTGTTTTAGCGTCTGTATGTCTCTGCAGCACTCTCCATCTGTTGCTCTGGAAGCACAAAAGGAATACAGCACAGTACACAGAAAGCCATATTGCTTTGTGGAGAGGCAACACTATCCCCAAACTACACGGCAAACACGCAAAGCAAGACATCCCGGCTCTGTCCACATCGGTGTGTACTGAAAAGATGATCCGAGGAGACACACATGAATTCATGATGCCTCCTCCTCGTCCTCATCATGAATATTCCCAAAAAGGCTCTTCCCTGATCTGTGGGAGATCTTTTCTCTTTGGTACAAGCGAGGACCCCTTCCCTCATTCACAGTCCCCCCTAAATCCACCCATTCACAGGACCTGATCTCCACATGAAATGATACCCCTCTTTCTCCTCCACTCTCGCCCCCTTTAAGCGCCCATATGCCAGGCAGCGAGGAGGCTGGGAAAGCCCATAATTGATCAGTAAGTCTTGGCTGAAAAAGTGTGACCAAGGTCAGCCCCCCACGAAGCACGCAAGGGCGGCTTAAGATACAGATGTGTCGGAGTTCTGCAGAGCAAGGGGTGTTCGTTGACGGACACGGACAGATTTGATTAAAATAAGTACACATTAAAAAGATTGACATATTTCCTTGAATTTTTATATTTCTAAAGAGGATATTTAGGAGACCAATTCTCATGTTTCATTTATTCATTTTAATTGTTACTTAACATACACATACAAGAGCTGTAAACAGTTACAGACAAACATATGGAAATTAAAAGATGAATCAACTATTATAAATTCATCACAGCAGCAAGTGTCTCTTGATTCATTTTTGATTCATTCACTTGCTTTGAGTCATTACATATGATCAGTCTGGCAGAGTACCGTAGTGATTTGAAAAGGTGTCATTCTTTTTCATTTCATTAAGAAAAGAAAGTCATGTTATGAGAAGACTTTACTACGCATCAAAGGACACACCAATGGTTTATTCTCTTTTTAGCAATGCACTTGTTGCTCTGTTCCACACAAGCACTCGCATGTTCCACACAAGCACTCACATGTTCCACACAAGCACTCACATGTTCCACACAAGCACTCACATGTTCCACACAAGCACTCACATGTTCCACACAAGCACTCACATGTTCCACACAAGCACTCACATGTTCCACACAAGCACTCACATGTTCCACACAAGCACTCACATGTTCCACACAAGCACACACATGTTCCACACAAGCACTCACATGTTCCACACAAGCACTCACATGTTCCACACAAGCACTCACATGTTCCACACAAGCACTCACATGTTCCACACAAGCACACACATGTTCCACACAAGCACTCACATGTTCCACACAAGCACTCACATGTTCCACACAAGCACTCACATGTTCCACACAAGCACTCACATGTTCCACACAAGCACTCACATGTTCCACACAAGCACTCACATGTTCCACACAAGCACACACATGTTCCACACAAGCACTCACATGTTCCACACAAGCACTCACATGTTCCACACAAGCACTCGCATGTTCCACACAAGCACTCACATGTTCCACACAAGCACACACATGTTCCACACAAGCACTCACATGTTCCACACAAGCACTCACATGTTCCACACAAGCACTCACATGTTCCACACAAGCACTCACATGTTCCACACAAGCACTCACATGTTCCACACAAGCACTCACATGTTCCACACAAGCACACACATGTTCCACACAAGCACTCACATGTTCCACACAAGCACACACATGTTCCACACAAGCACTCACATGTTCCACACAAGCACTCACATGTTCCACACAAGCACTCACATGTTCCACACAAGCACTCACATGTTCCACACAAGCACTCACATGTTCCACACAAGCACTCACATGTTCCGCCAACACAATTCAGAAAATAGGGACACAGAAACTCCTGTTTCTCTCTTCCACAGGAAGAACTTCCTTTGAAGCTACCCTAAGACAGGAATGCAGCAGTGGAATGTTTGTTGTCTTAGAAATAAAAAAAGTGTCCAATGTGTCTTTGAATCCATACATCCTAACAGTGTTTTACAACATTAGGACTCTAGCAGCAGCTAACGCTAGTGGAAGACAGTGTGCTTATTCACAGTGAAGCAGGCTTAGGCTGTTGATTGGCCTGGCTGAGCCAAACAGCCAGACATCTACTCCTCCTAAAGGAATGACTTCTCACTTGTGAAATGTCCTGGTGTTTTCCTTGATGAATTATCTGAGAAGATTGATTCCATTGTGATGTGTGTTTAATGAAAACTGCATTGGCTTGTATTTTAGACTAATTATGATCTAGACTAGTAATGAATAAACCTAGCTTGTTAATATGTTGACTTATGTATAAACTTCTGGCTTCCAGCAACTAGTGTTTGTGATAAACTAACCAATTGCTGTCACTGCCTTTACTTTAGATTAGGGTGAGGCAATGGAAACATATATATTTTATATAAAACATTTTTGGGGCCATCTTATTTGGATAATTTCACGATTCCCCGCCCCGAGAAAAGGGCAGCAGTAAAAACTGCAGGGTTTATTTCAACCAAACCAGTGAGTGTTGGAAAGTTGAAAAGACCTCACCATCACAGGTTTGGTGAGTTTCATTTTGTTTCAGTCGTGTTTGATTTAATTGTGTTTTATGGTGGGATTGAGGCAGCGCACAGCGCTACACACACACATGCAGACACACACTTCACCTGCTGTTTGGCTCACAGTGGTTAGTTGACGTTTTAACATCTAGTTTATTCCTAGAATAGTTAGAGTTGTCTTAGACCTCGTCGTCTAACATATTAGCAATAGAGCGATTAAGCGAACCACGTTTCACAAAATGGAGAGCTGTTCCTTTAACAGGTCTCTGGCTCATGTTTCAGCAGTTTCACGAGAGTTTGTCTGTTGAGGAGGTTGAATCAAAATGGAGGAGAACCTTCTGTATGAGCAGCTCACAGTGTCTGTTATATTAGGACGCTTCACACAACATCATCATCATCTTCTTCTTCTTCTTCTTCTTCTTCTTCTTCTTCTTCTTCTTCTTCTTCTTCTTCTTCTGTGCAGTAGTCTGCTGGTTGGTGTCAGAGGGGGGCAGAGAGGCGGGATTGTGGATTGCTGGCGTAGGTGACAGTGGAGGGTCGGGGGGGCCAGTCTGTGTTGTCCTGCAGCTCCAGGGCCAGGTGCATGTAGAGCACCCGGGGGGGCTTGTTGGTCTGACAGAACAACCAGGAGAGGAAGGACGAGGCCCAGTGCTGGTTGGCCTCCTGGGAGGGTTTGAACATTAGAAACGTTAAGAAGCCAGCAATGATATCTGTGACTAAAGAACATTGTGTATTCAGAACATACTCACATGGCAAGATGATGCACAGAACAGGAAATACTAGCATAATATGAAGAGCTGTTTTTATATTCTTAAATGTTTTGTGACGTTGAAGTGACTAGTTTCTCCATTAGTGAGGATGTGTTGTTGTAAAATAAATCAAACAGTCGTGAAAAGACCATTAATTGATTCATGAGATTAGCCATAATGGGTGAATGAATTGCAACACAAACAACCCAATACAAAATAGTACAACAAAAATAATATTCAAAAATAAGTTCCAGAGGTGGGACCAAGTCTTTGCGCTCAAGTCCGAGTCAAGTCTCAAGTCTCTGCGCTCAAGTCCGAGTCAAGTCTCAAGTCTCTGCGCTCAAGTCCGAGTCAAGTCTCAAGTCTCTGCGCTCAAGTCCGAGTCAAGTCTCAAGTCTCTGCGCTCAAGTCGGAGTCAAGTCTCAAGTCTCTGCGCTCAAGTCCGAGTCAAGTCTCAAGTCTTTGCGCTCAAGTCCGAGTCAAGTCTCAAGTCTCTGCGCTCAAGTCCGAGTCAAGTCTCAAGTCTCTGCGCTCAAGTCCGAGTCAAGTCTCAAGTCTCAGCGCTCAAGTCCGAGTCAAGTCTCAAGTCTCTGCGCTCAAGTCCGAGTCAAGTCTCAAGTCTTTGCGCTCAAGTCCGAGTCAAGTCTCAAGTCTCTGCGCTCAAGTCCGAGTCAAGTCTCAAGTCTTTGCGCTCAAGTCCGAGTCAAGTCTCAAGTCTCAGCGCTCAAGTCCGAGTCAAGTCTCAAGTCTCTGCGCTCAAGTCCGAGTCAAGTCTCAAGTCTCTGCGCTCAAGTCCGAGTCAAGTCTCAAGTCTTTGCGCTCAAGTCCGAGTCAAGTCTCAAGTCTCTGCGCTCAAGTCCGAGTCAAGTCTCAAGTCTTTGCGCTCAAGTCCGAGTCAAGTCTCAAGTCTCAGCGCTCAAGTCCGAGTCAAGTCTCAAGTCTCTGCGCTCAAGTCCGAGTCAAGTCTCAAGTCTCTGCGCTCAAGTCCGAGTCAAGTCTCAAGTCTCTGCGCTCAAGTCCGAGTCAAGTCTCAAGTCTCTGCGCTCAAGTCCGAGTCAAGTCTCAAGTCTTTGCGCTCAAGTCCGAGTCAAGTCTCAAGTTCAAGTCCAAGTCCTAAACTCTGACAAAACGAGTCATAAACAAGTCGTTATGTGCTTTTCCAAATGTAATGACATCGATCAACAGAATAATACTTAATGATTAAACTGCTCTTTATTAGTCACATTAATCATTTAATAATCAATTAACGTGTTATATTCTATTTGAAGAGGGATCCGTAAGGTAAGGCTACCGTGACAGTTTGATTCAGAAGGAGTTTAATGTATAAGATCCCTGATGTTGAGGTGACCAGAATGTTTATCACTGTGTACAACATGTTGTTGTGAGGGACCCACGATCTATCTTTATGCAAGAGATAATGTGCAGCCAGGCGGTCTCTATGGGGAAAAGAACACCTGCATCTAGGTCCCTCTGCAGGTGGTACTTTAACTATATTTTGATGCTAATACTTTTGTACTTTTACTTGTAACATTTTGGATGCAGGACTTTTTATTGTAACCGAGTATTCCTTCACTCAGGTACTTTTACTCAAGTACAAGATCTGAACTTCTCCCACCTCTGACAGTAAATCCTGAATGGTTACCAAAAAAAACCTGCTCTGAAGGTTATTTTCAGTTTACAAATCCTGCACTCAGCTCTGCTTTCTCCAGTATCATTGAAAAGCAGCAGACGCTGCTTCTTTTTTCGGTTTTCGCTAATTTCTTGACTTTTTCCGACGTGCTTGCATTTAAATCCGTCTCCCCGTCGCTCTGTGCAGCTGGCTGTACCACTACACCTGCTGTGCCCCCCACCCTTCTTTCACATAATGGTATGATCCTAGTGTGTCCTCGTATATGATTGGCCGCATGGTGGCCCAGCTAAATAAAGACCCGCCCCTGCCTGCAAGGATTCTCCACAAGAGTAGGAGCGGCTGGAGATTCTGCTCTCCCCGACGGGAGTCTTCTCTTCTAGAGCAGCTCGCGATCGGCGTGATGGAGACCTCTGAATTAAATGATCAAGTCACCTCAAGTCAGAAGGCTCGAGTCCAAGTCAAGTCCCGAGTCATTGGTGTTCAAGTCCGAGTCGCAAGTGTTTTGTGATTTTGTCAAGTCGAGTCCAAAGTCATCAAATTGGTGAATGGAGTCTGACTCGAGTCCAAGTCATGTGACTCGAGTCTGACTCGAGTCCAAGTCATGTGACTCAAGTCCAAGTCATGTGACTCGAGTCTGACTCGAGTCCAAGTCATGTGACTCGAGTCCAAGTCATGTGACTCGAGTCCAAGTCATGTGACTCGAGTCCAAGTCATGTGACTCGAGTCCAAGTCATGTGACTAGAGTCCAAGTCATGTGACTCGAGTCCACACCTCTGCTAAGTTCTATTAGTTCCTATGGATTATTTACACATCAGCCACAGCATTTCACCAGAGGAAAATATAAAGCAAGAGAATTAGAGGGTTAGGACTTGCGTAACTGTTTAAATAAATGAAAGCAGACAAAATAAAAAAGTGAAAAGCTTCCCAACCTTAGGTGTGTCAGAAGAGGGGGGCTCTGTGGGCAGATTTAGCCCCTGATTGCTTCTGAAAACTAGCCTCCGCAAGACGATGTCAACGATCAAAATCTACAGAAGATTTGAGTGGGAACTTGAGAAAGGAGCTGGTCATGAAGATCGGGCTGCAGCCACAGAGACATAACTCCAAAGAGACTCACAGAAACACGGTGCATTCATTAGGCGGTGATGCACCACTCAGCGCAGACTCAGCAAGAAAATACATGCATGCAAATCAGTTTCCTAATTAAAACATGGAGATCAGTCACAGAGGGCTTTGTTGGGTTTGATGTGTGCAAAGCCTACCTCCAGAATGAAAGACACAGCCGCATTCACGATGACAATGATGACGAGTGTAATGCGCCAGTCGTGGGGAACACACACGATCTGAGGGGGGGAGCGGCAGGAAGAGGGCAGTGAATGCAACACCACACACATTCAAAGACTTCATGTCACTTCAGGCACAGTCACACAGTTCCTCTGACGCTTACCAGAGTTGGAGAATGGTTTTTTTAGAGATGCCAGTGCAACAACAACAACAACAACAACAACAACATACATACAATTCAAGTGAAAAAACTAGTTTACCTCCAGGAAGTTGTCGATGGCACGAACAGGATACAACATGATGAAGAGGAGAAAAGTATACAGGGCGATGCAGGACAGCATGAACGGCCCTTATGAGATAAAGAAACAGACGTTCAGTTGAAACGCCAGATGAAATACTTGCAAGTATATCACTTCACATATATAAATACATGGGAAGTGATTAGTGTCAGGAAGGATTGTAATTGTATACATTTGTTTGTCAAACTTAATAGAATTGATAAAAAAACTATATTCAAAAAATAAAAGGATGTATTCAGGAGAATGAATTTGGAATGACAGTTCGAAATTCATTTAATTAAAATAAAACAAAAAGACCTTTACAATTCCATTTTTTAATGGCTAATGTGCCTCGTAGATTTGTTCTTGATTTGCACTGACACTAATCTCTTTACATTTTTTTTGTTTTTTCCCGAGGGTGTAAACTAAAGAAAACAAATGAAACAAAAGGTGATACAGACATGATACAGTACTATACAAATGAATGCAATAACAAAACGAAACATTTCATTAATAATTGAATAGTCTGTAGTATCAGTGTCTGATATCAATAAGGAAACAAAGCTTTAGCTAAGCACACGTCCCACAGTCATTTCACAAGTCTCACAGTTCCTGTAGCTGGGCTGCCTGAAGGGCTTCCCCTTGGAGAAGACGATGGCCACAGCCAGGTACTGGAAGGAGGAGACGTAGAAGAGGGTGGTGTTCTCGTAGTTCTTGATGTTTTTGTGGTCGTGAGGGCTCGTTACGTTCAGGCCGTGGGAGAGGCCGGAGCGGGAGGCGTTGCAGGCGCTGCAGGAAGAGAGAAGCACAAGGTTAGAACCACCATGTGACCGGTTTGCACTCGTAGAACAAAGCAGCCACAAGATGCTTCAAATGGCACCGTTTCAGTGCAACCCGTTCTGCTGTTTACATTCATTTCATCCACCTATCAGGTTTTCCTTTAATAGTATTTATTTATTTTAGGGACATTAAATAATATAAAAAATGACAGTAAATACGCCAGAGTTGCCAAAAAGGCTTTTTTTTTTTACCTTTTTGCATTTGCAATACAATTTGACTTAACTTCCTGAACAACAAAAAAACATACATACACATCATGTATATATATATATATATGATGTGTTTTTGTATTGGGACAATTTTTTAAATGGATGTAGAGAACCACCCACACAGAAGTCCACTATGTGCACACTGCATCAGACTGCATTCCATTGTGTTACACTTTATGTTTTGAATGCATTTGTTTATTGGAGACATAGTAGTATCAACAACATGTGTAGCTTAGCAACCAGTGAGACGGCACAATCAGCAAAATATAACAGATTGCAGTTATTTTTGTATGGATATTGCATTTGCAGTGTGATCCGCGATATTAGAGAGAATTACCCTTTTTTAAACATTTCTCACATTATCATTGAAAATGTATTTAAACGTAGTTAAAAGACGACGGTGTGGTTTTTTAAGATCTGTACTAAACAAGCATCTTTCATTAAGTCTGTAGAATACAGTTTGTTGACCAGGACTTCTCCGCAGCACCACAATACTTTACTCAGAATGTTTTTCTTACACATCAAGCCTTAACTGGATGTTGCACAAGGCCATATTGCAATGTCAATGAGATGTGGATTCTTTGAGCCAGCCATCAGTTTACTGATGCACCCTTTGGCAGCACCGCACTGCAGACACCTTACTCACTCCGACTGAGGCGTCCACGTCTCATACCAGCTCTGCTGTCGCACCAAGAGGAAGGCCAGCACCTGGAAGATCAGGCAGGTGATGATCTGGGTCAGCACCGAGAACAGCAGGGGGCCGGAGATCAGACTGGAGGGGGGGCGCCGCCACACCAGCTCCTTCCACGCTGGGTTCAGACTCACTGGAGACAGGGGAGTGTCAATTATGTGTTCTGATTGCTTTGTCTAACCACACACACTTAAGGATGTATGAGAGTGTCAATGTGCTGTCTTCATGCTGCTCACTGGTGAAGGCGATGATGAGGATGATGGCGATGTCAATGAAGAGGAACTGGAAGTCTCCCAAGTTGCTGAGAATCTACGATACCAGAAGCATGAAGATGAATTAAGTTACACAGCAGAGGAAAAGTTGATCTACAGAATCTGAACTGTTCTAACAGATATATACGAGCTTTCTTTCTTTGTTCACACATGCGGCCTCCCCTAGGTAGGACATGCATTTCACTGGTACCAACTTATGTTTTGTAATTCATTGGCTTTAACTATCCTTATTGTTAAGAGCAGTATGTTGTCGCTTACAGTACTTCTAATTATAACTTAACGCTAAGGTCAGATCCTTTGTATCGTCCTCTTGTTGAACAGACCTTTGTCTAGGCTCCTTGCGATCTGATTCTCCTGTGATGTATCTGTGCTGTCATTTCTTCACCTCTCAAAAATGTTACATTTTCTCATCTTAATACCAATTGTCTATGTTATCGGTATTGCTATTTACTATGCTATCTATTTGTCTTTAGATTGTATCTCGTCCGTTGGAATCCTTTTTGTTTGTTTTCCATTTGTTTGATGAGTCATTTGTTTCTGACACCCTTAGAAAGCGTATGACAGACTTCATGGGTTCATCATGAGATACTAACATGTCTGACTCACTGACTTCTGCTTCCACGTAGGTCAATGTGTGGTCAGGTGTATGGTGTGATCCCCCCCCCGGCCCATGAGCCCTCTGTATATCCTGGGAGAGTCACATTGTAGAAGAAGTGACACACTTTGCATTGTTAGTGTGAGAGACGGTGTGTGCTTACCGAGTAGAGCAGTGTGACACTGAGGTACTGGATGATGCTGTAGAGAGCCATGAACTTGAACACACAGAACGATGTGATGAGGGCCGCTCGACCCTCCCTGAGGAAGCAGGGAAGCTGACAGTCACAAAGCTTGATAGAAATCCTTTCAAGGGTTAATCACAGTGAGTATGCTTAGCACCCCTGGTGGTTACAGACAGATGTGTTTAACCATGTGTAACATGTATGTTGGTACGATCATGATGTGTCACATTCTGTAGTAAAGATGATCAGGGATGCAAACTCATCAGGTATGGAAAAGGTGACAAGGACCCGAGCCCCCCGAGCCCACGGAATATCGGCTTTAAAGTGAGGAATAACAGGATGTTAGCAGTCAGAACAACTAAAGCAGCAGGTAGTAAGAACAGAAACGCCAAAGAGTCACATCTAATAGAAATATATAAAAGCATGTATTTTAATTGTGTAGCAGTCAGTTTATAATTTTGGCTGTTGAGCATTTTGAAAATGTATTTTCATGCCTCTGTGCAAGGCTTAGTCTTTCTATCTTTATAGCCACTGATGTAAAGTAACTAAGTTCATAAACTCAAGTACTATACTTGGGTACAATTTTAAGATACTTGTACTTTATTTAAGTATTTCAATGTTTTGCAACTTTGTTCTTCTTCTCCACTACAGTTCAGAGGTACATGGTGTACTTTTACTCCACTACATGTATTTAATCCCTTTAGTTACTTTAGTTACTTCACAGATGTGGATGAATGATGTGAAATATAATCAAGTGTTGAATCAGACTTTAGTTCCACCTGGAGTAAATCCACCAGCTACCCTGCAGTCTACAAAGTACTTCAGACTAGCTGCACCTTCACCAGCTTTGAGAACACTTTCATGATCAATCATTATAAAACATATCATATATATTATTCTGAAATGGACCAATCTGCACAACGACTACTTTTACTGCCGCTACTTTAACTATATTTTGATGAGAATACTTTTCTACTTTTACTTGTGGAACATTTTGAATGCAGTACTTTTACTGTAACAGAGTACTCCTACACTCTGATACTTCTACTCAAATAAAAGAACTGAGTACTTTTACTGTCGCTACTTTAACTATATTTTGATGATAATATTTTGATTGCTGGATTGTTCCTACACTCTGGTACTTCTACTTTTACTCAAACCTGAGTACTTCTACTTTTACTCAAGTACAAGATTTGAGTACTTCTACTTTTACTCAAGTACAAGACCTGAGTACTTCTACTTTTACTTTAGTACAATATCTGAGTACTCCTACTTTTAATAAAGTACAAGATCTGAGTACTCCTACCTTTAATAAAGTACAAGATCTGAGTACTTCTACTTTTACTCTAATATCTGAGTACTTCTGCTTTTAATCAAGTACAAGATCTGAGTACTTCTACTTTTAATCAAGTACAAGACCTGAGTACTTCTACTTTTAATCAAGTACAAGATCTGAGTACTTCTACTGTTACTCAAGTACAAGACCTGAGTACTTCTACTATTACTCTAGTACAAGATCTGAGTACTCCTACTTTTAATAAAGTACAAGATCTGAGTACTTCTACTTTTACTCTAATATCTGAGTACTTCTGCTTTTAATCAAGTACAAGATCTGAGTACTTCTACTTTTAATCAAGTACAAGATCTGAGTACTTCTACTTTTACTCAAGTACAAGACCTGAGTACTTCTACTATTACTCTAGTACAAGATCTGAGTACTCCTACTTTTAATAAAGTACAAGACCTGAGTACTTCTACTTTTACTCAAGTACAAGACCTGAGTACTTCTACTATTACTCTAGTACAAGATCTGAGTACTCCTACTTTTAATAAAGTACAAGATCTGAGTACTTTTACTTTTACTCTAATATCTGAGTACTTCTGCTTTTAATCAAGTACAAGATCTGAGTACTTCTACTTTTAATCAAGTACAAGATCTGAGTACTTCTACTTTTAATCAAGTACAAGATCTATACTTATACCACCTCTGTTTATAGCATATGAAAAAAACGTTCGCGAATTTCGCCGAAAGCTGACAAGTTTGCATCCCTGATGATACTCCACCAGCGGGGAGTTGGCACCTGATGAGGTTGGGGACGCAGGAGATGTTGGCGGTGGAGGAGGTGAAGGGGGAAGCAACAGAAGCCTCCAGCTCAGACAGAGAGATCCCACAGTGAGCTCTCTTCAAAGCCTGACACAAACATGTTAACAAAAAGAAGAACAACATTGTGTTTTCTTTCAAAAGACCAACTTCACCCACAGAACAACCATCTATTACGCGGACCGGACTAGCTTCAGTTCCTGAAGAGAACTTCGTTGTTCTAGCATACCTCCACGGTGAACAAAGAATCCAAAAACGGAGAAAACCTTTGATCAAGTGAAGTCACTCTCTTGGTTTTTTGATTCGTTGTTCACCGTGGAATCTTTCTCAAATTCAAATTAAGTAAATGATATTCAAATGGTAACTTTGGCGATGAATTATTCTTTTAATTGTTGTACTGTTGACTTTTTTCAAATGGAAATATTATTTCTTTCAATTTGAGCACTTCCACATTGTGTTTCTTAGAGCCATTCAGGCATGAGGGCTGGTTTACAGAGGTTGCATCAATCTAGTAGGAGATGGGACAAAGTATATGATGTTTTGATGCGAATATAACAAATAAAGATAATTCATACTCACTCCACAGTCATTCGCACCATCACCACACATCCCAACAGTGTAGCTGGAAGGAAAACATTGAGTGAAGGTATTACAACGTGCCTTTGGTGATGAATCAATATTATCACATCATCTCCAACCAATTTAAAGAAAGGGGGACTCACTCGATGCTCTGCAGGACCTCCACCAGCTGAGTCTTCTGGTCTGGAGCCATGCGGGCAAACACTGTGGCTCTCAGCGCAAGCTGCAGCGCCCCCGTGTGGAGACAAAAAGAATTACAGCAACATGATGCAAGTGTAGTAAAACCTAAAAAACGAATACTTTTTATCTGTGAAATAAAGCCTTACAGCTGATGAAACAATCACTCCTCATTTTAAATGGAATGTCTTTAGGTGTGGATCAAATAAATGAAAAAAGTGTCATCAATCGCATCCATTTCCTTTTTAAATAAAATGTAAAATAATGGTAATTTAATTTAGTTTAATAAAGAACTGTTCATTCATAATTTAAATGTATTCAAACTAAAAGTTTCAACGCATGGGATTTAAATGCAATGTATCTTTGAGTATTAAAATACTTATATTGTATTTCATTTGTTTGTAATTATTACTTTATATCAGAATAAACTCATCATTTCAGTTAATATTACTCTTTTTGTGGACATTTCATTCCAGTTTTATATTGACAGTTAAATTGTATGTAATTGCCATTAACTGATTTTGTTAATCAGTATTAGTTTTATTTTATAATATCCACATCTGGAGATGGTCCTGTACCTTCTGCAGGACCTGAGGGAAGTGCTCGGTGATGACAGCGAAGGCTCTGCCGGTCACAGCAAAGTGATAGCTCTGTTCCTGCCGTGCATACACCCCGTCCTCCAGGTTCATCTCCACAGACTGAAGGAGAGAAAGAGTCGGTATCACCGTAACACCAGAAAACTACTAACCTGTAATCATCATGCATGTCTTTGGGAGATTTACTCAGACACTTTTAGGGTGTTTTCTGGCACGCATGTTGGGCTATCATAAGTGTGTACATGCAGGTAACAGCCTCTGTCAAAATGCTTTCAGAGGCACTGGTTTCATTCAACTCTGCAGTGCTCATCACTTCAGCTTTTTCAAAATGATATTTGAAAACATAACTGCAAAGATATGCCAGAACATGCAGGTCAACATCGTCGTCATAGGAGAGCATACGTCCAACTACTTTGCCCCAGTGTTTAATTCCCTCAGTTTTATTTAGTGGCAATCACCAGTATAGAAGTGTATTTAACTTGCTTTGATTTAAGTCAGGTAAACAGACATTTAACATGTAATGTGTCATTTCTAGTTTTAGGCCAAGGCTGTTGTGATTTTTTATTCCGTGCACGAACTAAAGAGCAAGTGCACTTGCGTCTTTCTGTGCGCCAATGGGCAAATTGACTTTTAAAGGAGGTGTGGTCAGGCTCATTTGTATCTTGAGGCAGCAGAAAGGGATAGTGCCATCTACTGACAAAACAACACAGTCATTTCCCAGCACAACTTTCAGATAGTGAGACCGCCTTATCATATGGAGGTTCACAATCACTCCGCTTGCTACACACAGACACCTGACTGCAACAATTTGTTGTGAAAATGTGTTTTTGACTTATGTTAAAGAAAACCCAATATTCAGGGCAGTCGTTGCAAATTAGAAATGTATAGAAAAAACACATCACGAGACGCAGACGCGTTTAGCAACGGTGGCTGACAGGTGCAAACATGTTGCAACGGCCAGAAACACTTCCGTTAGGAGAAACCAATGCAGTTCAAAAAACGATGCAAATAAAAAACACAAATGTGCCAAAACGCATGCAAATGAAGAAACAACTCCACCAACTTGACAAACATGCGCAACATTTAGAAAACATTCACCAACTTGAGGAAACGTTGTTGTTTTTTTAAAAGTGCAGCGTGCAGGGCCGGCCCTCGGCATAGTCAGTATAGGCGAATGCTATCAACCCATAGGGGGCGCCGAAAATTAAAAAAAAAAAAAAAAAAGTTAGACATTTAAAAAAATATTTATTTTTTTATTTCATAACACAATTTCCCGATTTTGGATCAACAAAGTACATCTTATTATCTTATACTAACAGAACTACGCCTATATTGCGTACAGCGCCCATAAACTATGGCACACCCCCCCCCCCAAAATCAAGTTGAACTGCCCCAGTAAAAGCCAGAGGTTTATGTGAAATTGTTCTTTTTAAAAAAAAATTATGGTAGTGTGCAATTATAGGTTTTAATTTTATATTTGTGTTAATTTAAAATAAATCAAACTCCCAAAAAACGTACACAGCTTCTGTGTGCTTTTATTAACATTGGAATTTACTGTGTAAGCGCCAGCTAAAATCTTTCCTAGGGCAGCAAATTGGTCAGGGCCGGCCCTGGCAGCGCGTTTCTCCTAATGGAGGTGTTTTGGGTCAGTGTAGTGTAGCGTGTTTGCACCTGTCGGTCACCGTACTCAGCAGCCAGTCAGTAGCAACTCACTAGATGCACCTGCGCCATGCACTTTAGACCATGCCCTATAGGTCGTTTAAAAAGGGCCCTTAAAGTGTCAAGTGTGATAGATTATTTTGATATTCATTACTCAGTGCCTCACCTGATTGTCCTTGGTCTGTACGGGGTTTTCTGTGTAATGCCATGTGATACTAGCAGGCTGGAAATCCTTCGGAGGAGCAGCTTCTGCAATGATGACCCTCTCATGAGCACGGATCATGCCACAGTCCCGAGCCACTGATATAGCCGTCATCATGTTGTCACCTACCACAGGATATAAGAGAGAATTTACTGATGTTGTTGAAATTCATGGTTATTGTCTTTACATATTAGGTGGCAATGCAAGGTGAATGAGTGAAGTCTCTGAATTGATTTACCCGTGACCATCAAAGTGCGGATGTTAGCTTGGCGTAATTCCCGTAAAACACTGGCAGTCTCCTCTTTTATTTTGTTCTGCATGATGATCAAACCGAGGAACTCCAAGTTGGTTTCTAACAGGTCCCTAAAAGCCACACATCACACATTTTATCATCATCATATCCATATCATATTTCAAGTCACTTTAAAGAGTCAAAGTGTAAAATAAAAAGTATATCCAACCAATTCAACTTGTACTTTAGTTAATTATTTCCTACATGCATCAGAATAATGTAACATCCACTAACAGAAAGGAATGTGTCAACTTATCATGTGGGCCTGTACATCTAGCAAGATAATCACATTCCATGAGCTAGTCCATGATTGCAGCTACGCCTAGTGCTGCGTACCTGGACTCACATTCAGGTTCAGGTCCGGACTCAAGTCCAGAGGTTCAGGTTCAGGTCCGGACTTATAAGTCCGGACCTGAACCCATGGCTTGTGTCAAGTTGTGTGAGTAACTAAAGTGAACTTATTGTGAGCTAATTATCAATTGAAAATTAACTCATAATCAACTCAAATTCAAACTCATCAGGTTTATTGTGCTCCCTTCCAGCTTGTGTCTACATTTCTCTACAAAGTACAAATGTGCCACTTAGTCTACAAATGACTTATGACAGCAACTACAGTGAACTACTACAAAGTTCAAACATTTATTTTATTTACCAAACTAAAGTAACCAAACAGTCCCTGAGCTGACTGAGCCTAAATCCCTAAAACGTTGCTGAAAGGTAGAGTGTAGAGTAGACTATACGCATTACACTGTTACACACCTACTATACAGTATACACTGTAGTGACTGAACAGTCAGAGTGTACTGTACTGTCTGTGCACCATGTATTTTCTACAACTCTACATGTGTACATTATACAGTGCATACTACATACATAGTGATGTACATACATACTGTTATAAATTAAAATCAATGTTGATATGGCGTAATTTGAATTAAATACACTAATTTAAATCAGTTTTATTCTGAAAAAACCGGAAGTTCACACTATTAACTTAGTACTTTTATTCTGAAAATTATTCACTTCCGGTTAGCATTAGCATGTGGCGAAATTCTACGTTTTCAAACGGCGAATCGAAGGTGAAATGACATGTGATGTTGTACACTGAGCACACTGGGATTAGCACTCATTTATTGACGCTGAATAACGTTTATCAGGGAATGTTTAAATAACCACAAGACACCAGAATATACGTAAGTGCCAGTTTTTTTGCGAGTCCAAGTACCGGTTCCCGACGTTCCGGTTTTAACCGAAACTTTTTACAAGTCCAGTACCGGTTCGGCGTACCGGTACGCAGCACTAGCTACGCCTTTACGTCAGCTGGCACCATATCTTGTGGCTGTTTCTTAGTACTAGTACTTAGTACAACATTAGGCGCATTCACACCGCAGTACTTCTTCCCACAAAGGTTCATGAGAACTTAGTTCATGAGAACTCTTTAGTTCTCATGAACTAACTACAGATCGCGTTCACACCGGAATAAGTCCCTGGGGGTGGATTCATGGATGTATAATAAGAACTGGATACAGTGTGGGAGGCGGAGCCTCATTCATTCCTATGAGAGTTGCTCATTAGCGCATGATTTAGGTAGCTCTTTCCTGGAGTGTCAACTTCAGCGTCACACAGCCGAAGACTGACAAAGACATTGGAGTCCTGCTGGAGTCACGAGGGTGGCAAAGAGGAGGCAAATCCTACTCTGATTGAGCTAAGTATCGCTGGTGTCTTATTTTATTTTATTTAGCTTTCTAGCCCCTCATGCTATAATCATGTGTCTTCTCGCAATTATCACTGGCCCCGTGTATCTCCTAATCGCTATAACCGGCCTGCTCTAGTCTATCCCACGTGCTCCACTGAGATCCAACATCTAGGTTCAGGTGGCCTGTGGAACTGCCAGTCAGCTGTTCCTAAGGCTGACTTCATCTCTGGCTACGCCTCCCTGCAGACCCTGGATTTCCTTGCTCTCACTGAGACCTGGATTATTCCATTCAACACATCCACCCCAGCAGCTCTCTCCACAGCATATTCCTTCTCCCATACACCCAGACCCACTGGCAGAGGAGGTGGCACTGGTCTCCTGCTCTCTCCCAAATGGAGCTTTTCCCTCTTCAAGCTACCTAACTTCACTCCTTCCACCTTTGAATTCCATGCCGTCACAGTAACCCATCCTATACAATTAACCATTGTTGTTCTCTACCGTCCACCAGGCGCCTTGGGGGACTTCTTGGAGGAATTAGATAATCTCCTCTCACACATCCCTGAAACTGGCCCTCCCGCTGTACTTCTCGGAGACTTCAACCTCCAGACGGGGAAGATAGACGAACTAACATCTCTGTTAACCGCCTTTGCTTTCTCACTGTCTCCGTCCCCACCAACTCATAAAGCTGGCATAAAGAAACCCACTCTCAACCCGTCTGATGTTATAAACTACAGGCCTGTCTCTCTACTCCCGTTCCTGTCTAAAACACTTGAACGCGCTGTCTTTAAACAACTCTCCTGTTATCTCCATCAGAACAACCTTCTGGATCCGCACCAGTCTGGTTTCAAGGCAGGTCACTCCACAGAAACTGCTCTCATTGCTGTCACTGAGGAACTGCACACTGCCAAAGCAGCATCCCTCTCCTCTGTCATCATCCTTTTGGACCTGTCTGCTGCATTCGACACGGTGAACCATCAGATCCTCCTTCGCACTCTCCAAGAACTTGGAGTTTCAGGCTCTGCACTTTCCCTCCTCACCTCATACCTCAAAGACCGTACCTACAGGGTAACTTGGAGAGGGTCCGAGTCCGACCCTTGTCAATTATCTACAGGGGTCCCTCAGGGCTCTGTTCTTGGTCCCCTCCTCTTTTCCCTGTACACAAACTCGCTCGGATCTGTCATTAGCCCGCATGGTTTTTCATACCACTGCTACGCTGACGACACCCAATTAATTCTGTCCTTTCCCCGCTCAGAGACCCAGGTCGTCGCACGCATCTCTGCTTGTCTAGCTGACATCTCTCAGTGGATGTCCGCTCATCACCTCAAGCTCAACAAGACTGAACTGCTTTTCCTTCCGGGAAAAGATTGTCCCACTCTTGACCTGACTATCAACATTGGCACCTCTGTTGTTTCCCCGACCCAGACTGCAAGGAATCTGGGTGGGATCCTAGATAACAACCTGTCCTTCACTGCAAACATCGCTGCTACAACCCGCTGCTGCAGATACACGCTTTACAACATCAGGAAGATACGTCCCCAGCTGACCCAGAAAGTGACGCAGCTTCTGGTCCAGGCTCTCGTCACCTCACGCCTAGACTACTGCAACTCCCTCCTGGCTGGTCTACCTGCATGTGCCATCCGACCTCTGCAGCTCATCCAGAATGCAGCGGCTCGTCTGGTCTTCAACCTTCCTAAATTTTCCCACACCACTCCGCTCCTCCGCTCCCTTCACTGGCTTCCGGTAACTGCTAGAATTCACTTCAAGACACTGGTACTTGCATACCATGCTGCGAATGGATCTGGCCCTTCCTACATCCGGGACATGGTTAAACTGTACACCCCAGCACGTGCACTCCGCTCTGCATCAGCCAAACGACTCGCTGCACCCTCGCTGCGAGGGGGACCCAAGTTCCCATTAGCAAAAACATGTGGGTTTGCTATCCTGGCTCCAAAATGGTGGAATGAGCTCCCCATTGACATCAGGACAGCAGAAAGCCTGCACATCTTCCGGCGCAGACTGAAAACTCATCTCTTTCGACTCCACCTCGAGCGATAAAATTACTAACAAAGAACTGCTAACAGAGCACTTATATACTAATAAAGGACTGGCTTATCTATAGCCAGTTGAGTAGCACTTGAAATGCTTGGCTCTATGAAACCTGATGTACTTATATGATTCTGTTTTCTTCAAGGTTGTGTCTTCTTGGTCGAATGTACTTATTGTAAGTCGCTTTGGATAAAAGCGTCAGCTAAATGCAATGTAATGATGATAAAATGGCCCAACTTTTGAGAGAGCGAAACGTCACAGATTACCCGGCATGCCTGAGAAGTACCCGTATGTGAGCTCATAGCGCATGTGCAACTTTGACCAAAATGCTCATTCACATCAAGCACGTCAATGTGCGTACACGTAACAGCACCGCACGTTCATGACAGCATGGTAATGATTTGTTATTATGATGGATTTGATATTAACGAGGCAGCAGTTAGCAGCTAGTGGCTAGCTAGTCATTATGCTAATGTACACATCAATCGTTATGTACTTATTAGGGCTGTCAAGTTAACGCGTTAATAACGCAAAAAAAATTTAACGCCACTAATTATTTTAACGCGATTAACGCATGTGTAGTTTTTGTCCTCGGCCGCCCCGTAGTTTCAGAGCGCATCGAGTTTAAAATACCATCTACAAGCTGATGCTGACAGCCCCGCTCCTGCCGTCCGCTTGCGGGAGACCACACTTCCACGCTCACCGGCAGGCACCGACTGGCCATCGGGAGGACCGGGAGGGTGTGTGTATGTGTGGCACGAGGGAGCGAGAGAGAGACCTTACGTGTATTGTTGTTAGCATCTCGTGCTAGCTAGCTGCGCTAACGGATATAAGGAGCTGTTTAAATGAAAACAGAGGAGCGACATTTCGCCCACAAATGCGCCGAGCACTTGACTTTATGCAGGAAGCCAGACAGTGGGACATTGTACGAAAAGTCAGCACACTGAGCACGGATAGTGCGCGCAACATGATTGCAGCGTCCAGGCAGCTCCCGTTCGAGCATATGCCTTGAGTTGCTCATAGCTCCAACGATCCATCTCACACACACACACACACACACACACACACACACACACACACACACACACACACACACACACACACACACACACACACACACACACACACACACACACACACACACACACACACACACACACACACACACACACACACACACACACACACACACACACACACACCATTTGTATTGTATGAGAGAGGTTCCAGGTTGAATTGAGGCGAATATTTGTAATGTTCAGAGGTTGTTGTGTTTAATTTTATTCATGAGCATATTTGTAATTGTTCAAATGATAATAAACATTTGCATAAAGCATATTTGTCCACTCATATGTTGATAAGAGTATTAAAAACTTGAAAAATATTCCTCTAAGGTACATTTAGAACAGATAGAAAATGTGCGATTAATTTGCGATTAATCGCGATTAACTATTTTAATCGAGTGACAGCCCTAGTACTTATATTACGCTGTAACAGGATCTAGTGATATCCAAGCAACAGAGCTTCATTTAGCATGAAATAATTATTGCACTGTATATATATATATATATATAATATAATAATAAGTAATATTAACTTTATTTAATACAACATTTACGGTACAAGATGTAATCATACAGCCCATGTAGTATGATAATGAATTACAGCAAACATGTGCAATATATCCATTATTACAGCTCCGTGGGCTGGCAGTAAGACGATATGGGTCCTTTCTTATTGTGCATCCATGGGTAAAGATAAACGCAACTCACATTGGTTTCTCAAACAGCATCTCTGTAAACTACGTGTATTGTATTCACTGAATTTCACTCTCTGTCTTTAACGGCTCGTTGTAGCGCCAATAGCTCCAGCCCCCACCCTTCCTGTGAGCACAGTGTGCTCTGATTGGTCGGGACACGTAACATGAACGTGCCGGGCGGCGCAGTCCCGTGGGTTAGATGCGCGTTCATAATGCAGAGGGAAATAACTCTCAGAATAACATTATTAGCACATTATTACAACTTGAGGAACGGATGTTTTTAATAATGGATATATTGCACATGTTTGCTGTAATTCATTATCATACTACATGGACTGTATGATTACTAGGGCTGTCAGTCGATTAAAATATTTAATCGCGATTAATCGCATGATTGTCCATAGTTAATCGCGATTAATCGCAAATTAATCGCACATTTTTTATCTGTTCTAAATGTACCTTAGAGGAATATTTTTCAAGTTTTTAATACTCTTATCAACATATGAGTGGACAAATATGCTTTATGCTAATGTTTATTATCATTTGAACAATGACAAATATTCTCATGCATATTAAACACAACAACCTCTGAATATTACAAATATTCGCCTCAATTCAACCTGGAACCTCTCTCATACAATACAAATGGTGTGTGTGTGTGTGTGTGTGTGTGTGTGTGTGTGTGTGTGTGTGTGTGTGTGTGTGTGTGTGTGTGTGTGTGTGTGTGTGTGTGTGTGTGTGTGTGTGTGTGTGTGTGTGTGTGTGTGTGTGTGTGTGTGTGTGTGTGTGTGTGTGTGTGTGTGTGTGTGTGTGTGTGTGATCGTTGGAGCTATGTGCAACTCAAGGCATATGCTCGAACGGGAGCTGCCTGGACGCTGCAATCATGTTGCTGCAATCATGAGTGTGCTGACTTTTCGTACAATGTCCCGCTGTCTGGCTTCCTGCTTAAAGTCAAGTGCTCGGCGCAGTTGTGTGGATAGAGCGCTCCTCTGTTTTCATTTAAACAGCTCCTTATATCCGTTAGCGCAGCTAGCTAGCACCAGATGCTAGCAACAACAATAGCCGCGTTCACACTGCGGTACGGTAATGCACGTAAGGTCTCTCTCTCGCTCGCTCGGGCCACACACACCCTCCCGGTCCTCCCGATGGCCAGTCGGTGCCTGCCGGTGAGTGTGGAAGTGTGGTCTGCCACAAGCGGGCGGCAGGAGCGGGGCTGTCAGCAGCATCAGCTTGTAGATGGTATTTTAAACTCGATGCGCTCTGAAACTACGGGGCGGCCGAGGAAAAAAATACACATGCGTTAATCGCGTTAAAATAATTAGTGGCGTTAATTTTTTTTTGCGTTAACGCGTTATTAACGCGTTAACTTGACAGCCCTAATGATTACATCTTGTACCGTAAATGTTGTATTAAATAAAGTTAATATTACTTATTATTATAAGTATATATATATATATATATATATATATACATACAGTATATATATACAGTGCAATCATTCTTTCATGCTAAATGAAGCTCTGTTGCTTGGATATCACTAGATCCTGCTTACCCGACTCCAGGACATCGGTATCGAAGGTACTGCACTCAGGTGGCTCCAGTCCTACCTCTCCGACAGATCCCACTTCATCTCCCTCAACAACCACTCCTCTGCCACAGCTTCAGTCACCCAAGGTGTTCCCCAAGGTTCAGTACTCGGCCCCCTCCTCCTCATCATCTACATCCTCCCCCTTGGTCAGATTCTCCGCCAATACAACCTGGACTTTCACTGTTACGCCGACGACACCCAGATTTATCTCAGCACCAAATCCCCCAACAACCCCCCCCCTCACCCACATCGAATCCTGTGTGACTGCAATAAAATCCTGGATGCAACACAACTTCCTCAAACTCAACAGCAATAAAACTGAACTCCTCCTCATCGGCTCCAAATCCACCCTCAGCAAAACCCCCAACCTGACAGTCACCATTGATGGCACCCCTGTTTCCCCCTCCACCCAGGCACGCAACCTTGGCGTTATATTTGACCCCACCCTCTCCCTCGAGCCCCACATCCGTCAAGTTGTAAAAACTTAATTTTTCCACCTCCACAATATTGCCAAACTCCGTCCCTCTCTCACCCGCCCTGCAGCTGAGCAACTCATTCACGCCTTCATCTCCTCCCGCCTTGACTATTGCAACTCACTCCTCTACGGCATCAGCACTACATCCCTCAATAGACTCCAGCGTGTCCGGAACGCAGCCGCCAGACTCCTCACCCACACCAAATCATGGCATCACATCACCCCGGTCCTCAAATTACTCCACTGGCTCCCCGTTTCACACCGCATCCACTACAAACTCCTGGTCCTCACTTTCAAAGCCCTCCACCATCTGGCCCCCCCCCCTACCTCACTGACCTCCTCATCCTCTACCAACCACCCCGGTCCCTCAGATCCACCTCAGCCGGTTTGCTTTCCATCCCCAAGGCCAAACTCCGGAGCTTCGGGGACAGAGCCTTCTCTGTGGCAGCCCCGAAGCTCTGGAACTCCCTTCCCCAATACCTCCGTGAGTCTGAGTCCCTCACCCTGTTCCAGGCCCGCCTCAAAACCCACCTCTTCAACTCTGTATCCATAAGCCCCCCCCCCTCTCAATCAACTTCCTCCTGACTGCTTTTCTGTTTTGTTTTGTTTCTTTTTGGCTTTGTCTTTGTTTTGTTTGTCTACCCTCCCTCCCAAATGTAAAGCGTCTTTGGGTTCAAGAAAAGCGCTATAGAAATAAAATATATTATTATTATTATCCTGTTACAGCGTAATATAAGTACATAACGATTTATGCGTACATTAGCATAATGACTAGCTAGCCGCTAGCTGCTAACTGCCTCCTCGTTAATATCAAATCCATCATAATAACAAATCATTACCGTGCTGTCATGAACTTGCGGTGCTGTTACGCAGGGTTGCCAACTGTGACACACGCTTTCACTCTCAATCTCACGCTCTCACGCTGCCCAAACTATTCTCACGCCAAAACAAGAATACCGAGGACTAGAAACGGTTTTGAAAACTGTTGTCACGTAGTGATCGTCTTCTCAATAGAACATTTTTTTAAATATGTCGTGTAGTAATAGATTTATTTATTTTTCTTCTCAAGAGAGTACCACAATGTGTGCAGGGGTTGGGTTTTCAGCATGTCAACTCTTTCACCAGTGGGGAAATTGCAGGATTGGCTCCAGGTCGCCCTTTTTATTTACTACAAGACAAATGTGCCTTTTTGTTTCATACAGTTCAATTTGGATTGAGACAGGGAAATAATCTAAACCTCATGCGTGGCGTTTCACTGTCAAGGGGGCGATATAGCATGTATGTAATTACATTGCAAATACTGACTTGAGCCCCACCACTGTATGGGTTAGCCCTACCATAGATTACCCAACACAAATACTCGGGAGCCGATAAGTCAATGAATTGCTTATCGCGACAGGCACACAATAAAACAGTGGAAACAAACATGTGTTTGACTTTCATTAGTGAAGGAAACTGTGTGCCCTTTATAGTCTGTGTCCAATATTGTGTATTTGTATATATTGTATATCCTATATGCTAAGGTCCCGCTACTGACACGATAGCAGTCATTTCGTGCGCATATGTGTAATTAAACCCATGATATCTCAATCTCACTCCAGCCAGGTACCCAAAGTTGGCAACCCTGTGTTACGTGTACGCAAATTGACGTGCTTGATGTGAACGAGCATTTTGGTTAAAGTTGCACATGCGCAGGGTTGGGAGGGTTACTTTGTAAATGTAATCAGTTACTGATTACTGATTACATGGCTCTGAAAGTAATCCGAATACAGTTACAGTTACGTGTCTTTAAAAAGTAACGTAATCAGATTACTTTTAGATTACTTTTGGATTACTTTCTTTTTCCATCTAAAATGGGTATGTTTTGGTGAACAGGAGACACAAAAACCAAATTGAAACTGAACGTGTTTTTACTGTTTTAATGGCTTATCAAGAGCACAACTGAAACATCACATCTGAAACGATTTAACAACATAGGCCTAATACACCTGTTGGGGATGCAGTTTGGGATGTGAGGAGTGAGTGAGGGACATGGCTTAGAACGGGCGTGTCGCCTTCTGTCCTGCCAGTGTTGGCAGGACATGAATTAAAATGTCGAACTCGGACTTCATTTTAAGGACATTTCGGCCAGGGGGGTAGAGCTATATTTGTTTAAGCACCTAATCGGCAAAACAGGAGAGGAGAGTGTGTGCACCAGTCTGCCTTGATCTATGAATTCATGTCTGTGACTCTCACGGTATCTGCTGCCCGCAGCTGTTTTATAGAAGGAAAACCTGCTTCACTTCATGACATCTCTGCAGCACCAGGAGGCAGCGGGAGGGTTAACTCAGCCTCTGAGAAGACGAGCTCGCACCGCCTTTCGCACCGCCTTCACTGTGTTTACCTTCAGAAATAATCATTAGTAAGGCTAAAGAGCGACCGCAGGCTGATGTGTTTTAACCACACACACCTCTATATACACACACGCGATTTAAACGCAGACTTTTGTTCCTCCATGTTTCGTTGTTATTGTTTCACTGAGCGGACCCGCGATTTTTTTTCAAACGCTTTTTTGGCCCATCTGCGGTGGTAATAGGTTTTGTGCGCTGTGATGATTCCGCTGTACCTTTAGTAATGAATATTAAATGTTGTGAGGAAATCTTTCCACCAATAATTCCAATAAGTAATCCAAAATGTATTCACTTCAGGTTTACGAAAGTAACTGTAATCAGATTACTCGTTTTTCAAATGTAACGCGAGCTGAATACAGTTACTTGATTTTTGTATTCTGATTACGTAACGCCGTTACATGTATTCCATTACAACCCAACCCTGCACATGCGCTATGAGCGCACATACGGGTACTTCTCAGGCATGCCGGGTAATCTGTGACGTTTCGCTCTCTCAAAAGTTGGGCCATTTTATCATCATGCGCTAATGAGCAACTCTCATAGGAATGAATGAGGCCCCGCCTCCCACGCTGTATCCAGTTCTTATTATACATCCATGGCCGCAAACCACTTCACCGCGTATACTGCCGCCCAAAGTCCCCGGCCGGAGGTCCCCCGAGTAAATCGCCAGAACGCCGACACCTCCTCATCTCCACCGCTCCCATGTTTTATTTTGTGTTGCCATAAGTTAGTCTCTCTGCGTTTCTGCGCTGGGCTAATGCTAATAATGCTAATGCGAGGATAATAAAATGGCGGCTCACAAAACTTTTGGGAGTTTTACGGGGCGTGGTTTGCAATCCGCCCAGCCAATCAGAAATACGAACCTTTTTCTCCCACGAAAGTCCCTGTTCTCTAGCAGGGACTGAAAAGGGGGTAAAAAGGTTCCTAATTTTAGTACCGGCTCTTTTTGGTGTGAACGCGACAAAAGAGTTCTCATGAACTAAGTTCTCATGAACCTTTGTGGGAAAAGTACTGCGGTGTGAATGCGCCTAAAGACTATAACACTCCTGTTACTACATACTATATATGTGCTATACACATTTACCGTAAATAGCTGTGCAATATATACTTCCACCTTTCTGCTATATCGCTACACTGTTACTGTTACTGGTACTGGATGTGTATTTTGTAAATTGTGAAATTTCTAGTTTTATCTTTTCATATTTATATGCATGCTTCTTGAGTGATATTAAGCTATCTTATGCTCTTTACAAATATAAACGTCCCCTCTGTGGGACAAATATAGGTATTCTGATTCTGATGCTAATGGCTTTTGGCAACAGCTTGCAGAATCATTCTGAGATAACTGCAATCAAAACTTGACATTTGCTCTTGTTTTTTCCATTTCTTGAACATGTTGTAATCTTCTGCAGCAGCCTTTAATATTTGGACATGTTATTTGTTATGGTTTTTCAGTTATCAGAGGAGCTCAGACACAAAAATCACAAGTACAAAGTGCAGTATTTGAGAGAACATTTGTAATGGTTAGTGTTTTGGGCACTGTCAGTAGCTACATACACAGTGTTATCAGCGGAGGGAGGAGTACCTGCTGAGGCTCTGCACTTTGTGCCAGGAGAGTTTGGACTCCAGCTGTCGATGAGCCAGGGCAATGACCCTGAAGCCCTGCTTGGTGTACGTCTCTAGAGTCTCTGTGAAGCTCTGTGGAACTGCAGAGACGGGCAGAGGCATGTTAGTCTGGGCCTTTGGATGAGTTTAGTATTTGTTTTCAGGAAAATCTTTGTATAAAAAGAATACTACACTCATGATAAAGGACACTGAAAGATCTGTATGTATTTATCGCTGAATATTATTTAGTTTTTTGTCATGTATGTAATAAAAGCCAATAATGAATCAATGAATGCCACATTTCAAAACCAAAACAGTGTGCAACTGGTACGTTGTTATCAGGCAGAAAATGAGGTGCTTCGTTGGAAATGAAGGGAGGAGATATTATCCACCCAAGCCTTTAACATACAGAAGAGTCAGACCTGTGTGCTGTTTGCAGAGGCTGGCCACAACCTCCGGTGCTCCTTTCAGGTAAGCATCCATGTGTTTCTCCCCCAGCCGCCGTACCACCACACTCATCCTCTGCAGGGTGGAGGAGAACGGGAACTGACGCACGATACCGATCTCACAGGACTAAGGAGCAGAAAACATGTTGCATACATGTTAGTAGTGGAAATAAAACAACAACTTCCAATCTGTTATTATTTCATGTGATAAACCAAGTGGAGAACAAGACAGTTCTTCCTCGTTTGTATGCTATCTATGAAGCAGCCAAGAGATGGTTAGCGTGGCTTAGGATAACGTTTGTAAACAAGTGGAAACAGCTATCCGATCTCTTAACATTTGTCCCCCAGCACCTGGAGTCATGCAAAGACAGCAAGTCATAGCTCATGGCAAGCTGTTTGCCCAGTTTGCCCTAAGCAAAGCTAAGCTAACTGACTGGTTGGAGTAGCTTTATATCAAGTGTACAAACATGAGTTGTATCAATCTTCTCATTTAACTCTAAGCAAGAAAGTGAATAAGGGTAGCCTACTGTTGAACAATTATGTAACATTTTATATCATATGTATGTATTACGTTTTTTAGACTACTGATTTTCAGACGAATTCAGACAGTTTAGTTTAGTTTTTACACTTCAGATTTTATTCAAATTAAACAAACATGATGTGCGGGCTGAGCTGTGAGCTTAAGAGGGGCTGGTATGCAGACTCAGATACCTTTGGACAGAGCCAGGCTGTTTCCCCCTGATTCTAGTCTTTATGCTAAGCTAGCCAGCAGCAGGCAGTAGCATTATATTTAGCGTACAAACATGAGTGGTATTAATCTTTTAACTCTGGGCAAGAAAATGTATGTGGGGAATTAACAAATATCTACTCATCAAATGTTGAACAATTTATATTATGTATCAATGAAAAAGGACAACTTACGGGTAGTGTTAATTTCGTCAGCTATTTTTAGTTTAGTTTTAGTCTTAGTCCTGTGTTAAATTTCCTTTTTAGTTTTAGTCATATTTAGTCACCTTCATCCTGTTTTTATTTAGTCAAGTTTTAGTCGACTAAAGGTCTGAACATTTTAGTCTTATTTTAGTCGACTAAAACAGTAAACATTTTAGTCAAGATTTAGTCGACTAAAAGTCTGAGCATTTTAGTCTTATTTTAGTCAAAGAAAACTAATTATTTTAGTCTACTTTTTGTCAATGAAAACTGTTGAGTCTTTTTTAGTCATCAGATTATATAGAACATTTCAGTCAAACTAGTCTAGCCAAAACCAATAATTTGTCATTTTAGCATATATAAATAAATAGGATTATATCTTGTCCTTATTTGATGAAAAACACAGGTTGAATGATTAAGCAGCTTTGCAGAGAGTATCTGGTCAGGTTTGTGGTGTTTTTACCAGCTGTGTTTTGGCCACATTGCTTCCCTTCTGATGAAACAATGCATTCGCTTTTTATCTCCGCCTCATTGTAGCGAAAATGGGCCCAAATATCACATTGTTTCTTTCTCCCAAGCAGTGGTGGCTTTAGACTTTTTCGTTGTCAGTCATTTTGACGGACAGGATTGTAACATTTCCGTCATAATTCATTATTATCCGTCGAGTGCACAATTTATCAATCACTCGCGCTGACGGGGGGGTATTCGGTTAACGCGACCACTGCTCCCAAGCCCTGTTGTTGCCATTTTATTTTGTGTTAAATAAGGTTATTTAGACCATGAGTTAGACCCGAGTCTTCCTGACAGTTCACAGTGTGCCGCTGCCATGGATGTATAATAAGAACTGGATACAGCGTGGGAGGCGGGGCCTCATTCATTCCTATGAGAGTTGCTCATTAGCGCATGATGACAAAATGGCCCAACTTTTGAGAGAGCGAAACGTCACAGATTACCCGGCATGCCTGAGAAGTACCCGTATGTGCACTCATAGAGCATGCGCAACTTTAACCACGCCGCCCAAAAGGCTCGTTCACATTAAGCACGTGAATTTGCGTACACGTAACAGCACCGTGCGTTCATGACAGCGTGGTACTGGATTTATATTAACGATGCGGCAGTTAGCAGCTAGCTAGTAAATTATGCTAAATTACACATCAATCGTTATGTACTTTTATATTACGCTGACATCAGGATCTAGTGATATCCAAGCAACAGAGCTTCATTTAGCATGATACTTGTGTGGGTTGTACATGAAACCACTTGGTAATATATAAAAATGTATTGTAACGGACTGGTTGTAATGTTGATGTTTGATGTGTTTGTTGTTCAGAGTTTGTTTGCATTTTACAGAGTGTCAGTGAACGTGCCACTGTTTTGATGGACGGTTCTTGTGACCTGTAGCTGTGGGTTTGGGTGGGAGAGTGTTGTCTGGTTGGTTGGGGCTGGAAGAGGGAGGTTCCTGGGGAGAGGGACGGGGGAAGCTAGGAAAAAGCTAGCGGGAGACGTGACGGAGTGTGAGAGTACGACAGGGTTAGTAGATTGTTTTGGTGTGGTTATGGCCAACAGTAACCTGTGATCTGTGCAATAAACTCCCGGATAAAGGACAAACTAAGCCTCCCTGTGTTCCTGTAGCGAGACGCTACAGTATGTTCAAGCCTGTTATGATCAATTGTGAGTTAAAACTTTATCTAAAAAGTAAAGCTGATGATGGATTACTGTGGTGGAGTTAAAATAACAATAGCCTATTTCTTTTTGAAATGTGATGGAGTAAAAGGATAGTAACTGTGATTATTCATGTTAAGTAGCCCACAAGTAACTAAAACAATTGCAAGTGCAATAAGAAGCTACAGGAACGTTAATCTACGTCGGTAATATTAACTTTATTTAATACAACATTTACAATTTACGGTACAAGATTTACATCATACAGCTCATGTAGTATAATATTTTACAAATGATGAATTACAGCAAACATGTGCAATATATCCATTATTACAGCTCCGCTTCCGTGGGCTGGCAGTAAGGCGATATGGTCCGTTGTTATTGTGCATCCATGGGTAAAGAGAAACTCATGTAGTGCTGAACACGTAACATGAACGTGCCGGGCGGCGCGGTCCCGTGGGTTAGATGCGGAACTGCTGGGAGAAAAACTGACTATCAGAAATGTAACGTTATCTTTGATAATATTTAGTCTCCTCATTTTTCGTCAACGAAAGTAAAGAGAGATTTTGGCATAGTTTTTATTTAGTAAACTACATTTTCGTCTCGTCACTTTTCGTCAACGATATTGCATGATGATTTCGTTGCAGTTATTGTTTACTGCCGTCTGTGCCGTCTCGTCATCGTCTCGTTTTCGTCATGGAAAAAAAAGTCGTTGACGAACATATTTCGTCATAGTTTTAGTCAACGAAATTAACACTACTTACTGGTAACTGATTCAGCTCCTAGGGGAAAAAAGCAAGGATTTAACGACAATATAATTCTGAGACGAGGATCTAACTGATGATAAAACAGTGATATGGACCAGCGTCACTGTACCATGTTCTGAGTGAGAGGATTGTTCTGATTGGCTTCAGGGATGGATTGCTTTGGAGGTCGCACGACTGTGGGCATTATGGGATTGTGGAGTGTAGTCTCTTCCTCTGTGGGCTCCTCTAGGATCTAAATAAAATCATAAATTAATAACATTTAAATTCCATTACACTTTGTCGAGCATGACGCAAAACAATCATCCACAGTCGCAGTTTCTTATTCAGAGGCAGAGACATTTTCTGCTGTTCATAATGGAGTTTCCATGGTACCAGACTTTAAGCATTTTTAGCCAAGAAGACCTTGCTCTGCCAAAGTGACAAAGCGTGGTGTTGCATAATTCATGAACAGATCCGAGCTAGTTGTGGTGCCAGTGACTGAGCATGTTGGGTGTAAACATGGAGAATCTTGGATTACCCAGCCTGTGGCGCTGAACATCTTCAGGTCTAAGGGGTCTCCGGAGAGCTCGCCCTCTATCTTGGTCAGTGAGTGGCAGGTAGCCATGCAGGCCACAAACGCAGAGTTAACCAGACTGTCTTCAGCTGCATCAGCCTCTGGGGGAGAAAAGCTGTGATGGAGAGGGGGGGGGAAAGATAAATACTGTATTACGTAAATGATTCTGAATGAATTAACAGGCATTATAAAACGGACAAGTCAAATCAAGCAATCTGATTGGTTCTTAGCCGTGATATACTGAGCGTATACCACGGGTAGAATTGTAAGTTACTTTTCACAACAAATCAGTATCCCTCCGCGTCTGAGAAAAACAGTATACCGTTGGGCTGAAAAGCATGCTTTTCAAACTGGAACAAGAAAGCAGCGGAGAAGTAACGGGGCAGAAACCCTCCTTTTTACGCAGCGGTCCAGACATAGACATCAAACGGCAAAACATATTCAGTGTGCAGTTCCTTTGGCATTAGGGCAGGGATATCTAGATACTTTCCAAGGTTTGACCTAATGAATTGTGCTACTTTTAAAGCAAGCAACGATGTTTTCAAATCTGTAATCAAAGAGGTCCGCAAAAACACTATCGACCAATCAGATTGCTTGATTTGACTTGTCAGTTTTATAAATATATTTACATTTCTTCTGTTACGAAACAAACTTACAAAGCATAAGATGGAAACATTTAAGATTAACTTCGACCTCCGGGGGGTCTTACTATGGAGGAGTGGATTGAGGAGTGCCTATCTCCAGAAGAAAAAAAGCACCTAAACGACGACATGCAGAGCTACGTGAAGAGCAGGTAGACCAACTGGAAAAGTACCACCATTCAAAAGCTTTCTGATGCGGGTCTTGAAACAAAGCAGATACATTATGGCCGTTAGTGGCCACAGGTGCGAAAGCTCTCTCCAGAGCTACTGGAAGCCGAATCTCGGGGACCGGAGAAAGTGGAGCAATATTCTCACCACGCTAAGCAACAGCCTAGAACAACCTCAACCTATACAAGTAACCACGTAAGCCATGCTACTGACGCTGGACAGGTTTTCAGTGGCTGCACAATAAACGGCAACATACAAATGAATGTAAATAAATAGACAAATAATGGATCAACGCTCTCTGTCTAATATGTTCGCTAGCTGTTAGTGTCGTTGCATAGCAACCACCTCGCTCTATGTTTCGTGCAGAAGGCAACGGAGGGACTATTTTATTTTGAACATCATTATTTACTAATAAAAACTATTTAAATTAGAGTGTGTATTTTTCTTTCATATTGCCACACTTGGTAACCGTTTTATAAAAGCAATAGCTCACTTCAGGCCGTGGTATATGCTCATTATATCACAGCTAAGGGGCGTGGTTCGGCCTGTCGTGAGCTATTGCTTAAATATACTATTCTTTCTTTCCTGAAATCAAAACATCCAGTGAGAAATGTTAAAGACAACTCCAAAGAAAATCTCCATCCGTTTATATATTTATATTAACCGAAAGTGTGGACCTTTAATACGTTGGCCTGCAAATAATGTGTCAGAACACGTTATTAGCTAATCATATCTGTTTTGTGGATACAGATGTGCATCTCATACCTGCCGTCTTCAACCATCTGCACACCCCACAGGTCCAAACCATCTTCAGTCAGAGTACCAGTCTGAAAGAAAACAAGTACACACAGTTAACAGCACACCAACCCAGGCCGCACTATCCACCCCTCAGAGCAGAACATCTATTCTTAACCGAGGTACAGAAATATATTTAGTCCTATATTTAATTCATTAAAATAAAACCATTCAGTGAACTTGTTACTTTTTCTCTAATCAAGGACTGACCTGTTGATACAACACGCACACACTCTTTCTGAGAATTGTGGAAATAAAACTAGAGCTGTTATGTCATTTCCTGCTAAAAGAGGTCTCTCAATCAAAACAATAAAAAAAGTTTGATACTTGAAGGAATTGTGTAGGACCATGGGAGTTGTTATCTTTCCACCATTGGTACCGTTGCAGTCCACTTCTCCCAGATGATATTTCCATATTTATCATCCTTTAAGACATTTTTACTGGAAGCCGAAATGTTCACAAAGGTCTCCTCACTTCAATTTTGTTATCATTTTCAGGTTCATATTTGTATGTAGTGTCTCTCCTGGGACATGTCTCCCTGCTTTAATGTTCAGAAAGCTCTTTATCGTTCTCATACTGCCTGTGCTGCAGCACCTCTTTTCACCCTCTGTCTGAAACCAGAACCTGGCCAACCCTGTTGTGGTTGGGCTGAGAGATGTCCCGCCCCTTCGCCTCATCATCACGTACAATGTGTTTGAACGCTAGCCAATACAAGCGTGAGTGTTACATAGTGATGCCATTATGTTGCTGAAGTAAACAAAAGAGTCCAATTGAGGCTTCAGGCAGGGGGGGGGGGGGAGTGTGTGGGAGAGAAGTGTGTGGGAGTGTGTGCTTTATTCAGTGGGAGAGAAAACTCCCTTCACAGAGAGTTAAAAAATCCATGTTTCTCTGATGCTGCTTGCCTGGCCCTTCGAAGCATTTAGTCAGCTTGTTTCTCTGTTAACTTAAGATCAAGATGTTTGAGGACTAAAATCCTTTATCCAGTTATAATAACAATTTAAAAAAAGAGCAAGACCTAAAAAGTGTATCGTTAAATTGTGTCTCAACATTTAATAGAACAAGTCAACCTCTAGAAAACAACCACACCGTTTACGAGGCGATACATCAACTTTACAGTAGACCAAATTAAACAGACTGTCAATTGCCTAAAGTTACAGATTTTTCAAGTTCTGTAAATTGAATAACATCTGGTCAAATGTAAGTCATCGAAACAAATGTGTTGTGGTCACCTTAAAAAAACGTCTTTGAAGGAACTGTCTGCCTAAAGCATGTGGCTGCTGGTTTAGAACAGAGTACTGTTATTCAGAAATCCACGCAATTAATTGTTTTTATTTGAATCAAATACCAGCCACAAATCCCACAAATGAATATGTTGTATTTGTTTGTTTGCCCAACATCAATCAATCAATCAATCAATCAATCAATGTTTATTTATATAGCCCAATATCACACATGTTACATTTGTGTGTACAGAATATCAGTATGACAATACTACACCCTCTGTCCTTAGACCCTCACATCGTACAAGGAAACACTTCCAGAGAAAACCCAGTTTAAAGGGAAAAATGGGAGAAACCTCAGGGAGAGCAACAGAGGAGGGATCCAGACCCGGCGGCAGACATACGTCTCTGGGCGGGCATTTGATGTACCAGGGCGGGCCCACCCCGAAACTTACATTTCCCGGGGAAACTGAATTGTGAAAAAGCTGACATGCTGAAAACCCAACGCCTGCAGGGGGGTCTGGGGAGATTCTCCCCCAGGAGATTTTTTGAAATACTAACATAAAATACACATTCTGGTCCTCTCTTGAGAAGAAAAATAAATACATCTATTACTACACAACATATTTAAAAAAATGAATGCCATTTCAGTTTTTTGTTACTTTGTTCTGAAAGCTGAACCTGCTGCTCCTCACAGAGAGAAGAGGCTGTGAATTACTTTACATTGCGGATACGGGTGGATAGCCCCCATTGTTCTGTGTGTCAAAATAAAAGACAGCCCACACATCAATCATCAAACCGTGGGGTCTTATTTCATTACGTGTTGATTTCTAACAACACGTAATGTTGTATCGATGTATATAGAGATGTACTCATAGACTGTATATATAAAGGATGTACTACATCAAAAGTATTCTCCGTCGGGACTTACTGCAACACCACGCCGTTATCTTGATTCTGATTGGCCAGAAGACATTATCAAAGATGTTCTATTGAGAAGACGATCACTACGTGACAAAAGTTTTCAAAACCGTGGCTACTGAAATCAATCTTACTAACTGCTGTCTGTGCAATTTACTCCATGAGTTGGCAGACTTTATTTTGCTTACTTACTGGTGGGGCTAAGCCATTTCTTGGTATGGCTGTAGCCTACCCCAGTATACCCTGGCGCCGCCACTGAACATAATAATAAAACAATTAAAATGTTGTATTCAGCCCTGATTAAAACAGCAGGCCCAAATCCTGGATGGTCGGGCCCAAATCCTGGATGGGCGGGCCCGGCCCCATGGGGCCCGCCCATGACGCCGGGTCTGGAGGGATCCCTCTCCCAGGATGGACAGACGTGCAATAGATGCCGTGTGTAAATAGAAACCTTGTTCGGTGTTTTAGAAGAACATACAAACCAATAAGCAGCTCTTATGATTAATTGTTTGCCAAAATGGCTTCCAGTTGATTATCACTCCAATCACACAGTCGACGAGGAAGCTTGACAATCTACACTAAAGCAGTAACTTATAAGAACAGTATGGTGCTTGGTGTTGTGGACAAATGGCTTCATTGTGCATCTACAGCACCGCCTGAATACATCATGATTCACTTGGGTTTGTGGTTTTGACGCTCATTCTGAGTGAAGGACTTTTTAGTCACAGTTGAACATTGTTCCTAGAAATGACACCGATAAATTAAGACCGTGCAAAAACCTCTGGGTTTGAAAGTCAAGCCGATGGTTTCAATCTGCATTCTCTCCAATAACAAGCAGGATGCAGCTTTCACTTGCTTTGATAGAACTCTATGTGAAAGGAACACTAGTAATCGCTTGATTTATGACCCGAGTCAACTTTTTCCAAATAAGTCTCAATTGCTCAATTACAATAGGTGTCCTTTCATGCTTTTGGGGGTTTTGCCTTTCCTGTAGTGTGTTATATCAGTGTTGGTGCATGTAAATGGTCGGCAAAGGTTACAATTCCATATGTTCACATTTGTTCTCTCCTGCCTGGAACGACTCCATTGGACTCCTTTGTTTACATCTGGAACATAATAGGCTTGTTTGAGACACATTGCGGCTCGCCTCGAAAGTAGACGAGAGTAGCCGATCGCAGCCGGGGGAGGTGTCAAAAAGCTCGTCTTAAGTCGGACAGCTCGGACTCGGAGTCGGCTTGACTGGCTGGGTTTCCTCCCTCTTAATGTTTGCAAAACTGATAGGTGGACAGGCTACAAATGATCAGTCCCTTCAGATCCGCACACATGAAGCTTCATGAGCATGAATTGAACAGACCTGCTGCCACTTTTGCTTTATGATGTGTACAACATGGATGTAATTTGATTTAATCTTGCCATTTTAAATGATGTATTCAATAAATAAGGTTAAACCAAATCATTACATTACAACAGATTTTATTTGAATTATTTGGTTTAACTTAAAGAGAAACTTTATTGTTATTGCACATATTACAGGTACTGAGACAACGAAATGCAGTGTAGCTTCTAACCAGGTGCAACAAGCAGTGAAGTGGAAAGTAATGTACACAATCTACAGAATAACATATAGAATGGATTGAATGATGAATTGGGGTATGAATACACTAGATATCAGCCTGTGAGCAGTATGAACAGTGTGTATGAATATGCTAAGATATATAAAGTATGAAAACGGTAAGCAGTATAGTATAACATATATAGATATTAATTTCATGATGATAAACATTGTGGAACAATGATGAAAAATGGGAATGGATGTGGCGACGTAAAACTGACACAAAACAACAACAAACTTTTGCCAGCCAATGGGAGAGCTTCATCAGCAGCACGTGGTAAAAACCACCAATGAGCGCTCAGCTCGAGATACCAGCGAGCCGTTTCCCATCAAGCATTTCGCTTCCGCAGCTCGTGGAGAGCAACTGCTCCAACTCGCCTCGCCTCGCTCTCAAGGCTGCGGGCGTCTTTGTCCCGCGAGATTTCAAAGTCTCATGTGGGCGAGCCTCCAGAGCAAGTCGGACAAAATGACTAACCATCATGCAACGCACTAGCAAGACGTTGATCGCAACTGCGCAGGTCTGCGCAGGTCTTGCTTGTCTCAAACAAGCCTAGTGACATCACTTGCGCTTCTATTGGCTGGCACTCCAACAAATTGTACGTGATAGGCTAAGGGGCGGGACATCTTTAAGCAGTTGACCAATCGCAACAGAGCCAGCCAGCTAACCAATCAGAGCAGACTGGGCTCTGAGGGTCAGAGGGTGAAAAGAGGTGCTGCAGCACAGCAGTATAAAAATAAAGAGCTTTCTGAACATTACAGCATGGAGACACAGTAGAGGCACTACATGCTGATATGAACCTGAACATTAGCATAATAGGGACCTTTCAACTTCTCCGTGTTACTTCTATTCCCAAAAACCAATATGACGACTGGCAACACCTCCAAAACTCAAGGCTTAAAAACCAATGGGTGATATCACAGTGACTCCATCCTCTTCTTACAGACATCTAGAACGTCTTCAACCCTGAAGCTGAAGTAGATGAACTATAAGATTTGTTTTTGTTCATTGTGTTTTATTGATTTAACAGTGTCAGAGAGAGAGGAATAGAGAGGGTGTTCATGCAGCAAGTAGCTGAGACGGAAACAAACCCAAGCCGCTGCATTACATTCTTAACAAGAAAACTAAATTGCATCACCGAAATGACAACTGCCGTCTAAATACCTTGTCGAAGCAAACCAGGTTGAGCTGCCCACACATGTTGATCCTCTGAGGACTGATGCAGAAGATGCCAACGCGCTTCAGACGACGCTGTGCGTACACAATACCGGCCGTCATGGCTGCCGGTAAGGCCGGGGGAACGGTGATGGTGATGATGTCCAGGGACTCAATGATGATGGTTTTAGCAGGAACCTGGATGAGTTTAGGGAGAAGCCATCAACGGCAGAACAGGAAGGATATCTACAGGCTGATGGAATCCTTACATCTCCCAAGGAAGCACCACACGTTTCAATCTGAGGTTACCTTTTTCATGATACTGAGGACAATGGTGTAGATGAAGCCGATCCCCGCCACCCCCACCAGACACAACAGGAAAAGGTATGCATCGCGGTACAGCTTGAAGTCTGCGGGTTTTGGGTGGAGGATGGAGCGGACGAGTTGGCCTTTCTCTGTACTGAAGCCTGTGGGAGCACAATGAATGGCACGTGTAATCACTTGTTAAAGTTATTTTCATCATGATATTTGGAAGTCTTTCTTCCCTGCCGTCTCACCGGTTCTGACCACAACAGCCTCCACCAGTTCTCCAGCGTAGAAGCGCGTCTGGATAACGTGTGTGCCGCAGAACAGCGTGTGTCTCTTGTGCTCCTCCGTGCTGTAGGTCCATGCCGCATCCTCGCCTGAACTCGGCAGACTCGTCTTGGTGACAGGCACGCTCTCCCCTGAAGATGGAAGGAGGGTTAGTCTCCAATACAAAAACAAAGCTTAAAAAGAACAACAGCTGCCGTGTAGCATGTGAGGACTATATTAAAATACAATTATTGTTCAATCAAAATAAAATATTTTGTCAAGAAAGTTGCCATGAAAAAATGCTTTCTTTCCCTTTTTTTAAATGAATTTCTCAGTTTTTAGTTTAATTCTGTGTCAGAACTGATGCTCCACTTTTAAATCCCCCTTCATTCACATTTAATTTCTGCACATATCTTTTTCCCACACGTCGTATCTTTCTAATGTTATTTTCTTTCTATTTCTTGCGTCGTTTTTCGGTATTTATTTCCAATCGCACTTGTATTGTTGTGGGTTAAGTAGATAAGTACTTGAGCCATGAATCCACTTGGTTAGAATGTTTATTATATTTCACCATTTACCAATTTATATTTTAACCATACCAACGTTTAGAAGTGAACTGTAATTGATATCATGATTTCACTGAGAAAAATAAAATAAGAGAAATAGTGTTAATCACTTTTGTCATGATGTATTCTGTTATCAAGAAAAAAATGAAGAAAATGAAGACCAGTTCTTTATTTTGTCTGAAAAAATAAACTAAAGAATTAGACAGTTCAGATGAACATAAAAAAAACAGCAGTTAGACAATTTTTTTTAACACAAAGTCCATTTACTAGCTTTTCCCGGGACGTTCGACTACAAAACTTCCTGAAAACTGAGAAAATCCCTTTCTCAGAAGACCCCGAGGTGTAGGGGAAAGCTCCAGGAAAGACTAAGAAGTAGACATTGGGTTAATATTTGTTTGTGTTCTAGAATATAAGGATATACGACCTGTCAGCATGCTCTCATTTACAATGCAGGTCCCATGGATGAGCACAGCATCGCAGGGCATGACCATCCCATTGGCTGGGACAATGATGACATCACCGGGGACGAGATCTGTTGACATGGCCTGTTCAATTTCTAGGAACAAGATTCAAATAGAAAAAAAGCGTCATTCATTTACAATATAAAATAATGCACATTACTATATCACATTAAACCAAAAGCACCACCGACACAATAAGACATCCGTCATTGCTGAATAATGATTGGCCGTCTTGTTTTCACAAATAGCCAGAATAAAGTAGAACATGCCTTTATTCCCTCTGCACACTGAAACACGGACCACGCTGTGTGTTGCCACCATGTCATGCAGCATCACATATTGCTGGGAAATAAGAGACAGCGTATCAAAACACACTTCTGGAAGTACACAAGCAGACAAAAGGATGAGTTCATACGCCTCTGGAGAGATCTCAGTTTGTCTGTCAGCAGATACACACTTTATGGCTCAAATGCGTTAACACAGCGAGGCATTTGTGTTGCATTCATGTGGTATTGGAACAATCGGAACTAGCAATGCATCCTTGCTGTTGGATGCCTTTATCAATCAGTGTATAAAAGGCAAAAGCCATTGTTTTGAGAACACAGTTCATCCTTGATTCCAAGTTTATCTTTGTGCCAAATGTTAGGAGAATACCTCCAGGCGTTCACGAGATATTGTGTTTTTAAGAATTGAACGTGGTATACTAGAGGTTAAGCGGAGGCATTGAAACATTCCAATGAACTCCCAGCTACTCGGAAGACAAATGTCAACATGTTCACTCTGAGCATCAAATACAACACAGTGTCTGTTCAGGGTCGATGTTGTCCGTCCGCACATTGTGACTTCAAGCTGATCGGACACACCACAGTCGGAGCTTCCTAACACAGAAACGGGACCATCTGATGAGCCTGTGAATGCACCATTAGCCTCCGCCTTCTGCTTCTCAAGTCATGGAATAAGAATATTAAGTGTTTCATGACTTACCTTCTTAATGGTGTACAGAGAGGTAGCTATGGAAATCACAGACATGAAAACTATGGCTGTAGCGTAATAGTAGTAGTCCTCCGCGCTCCACAGTATCACACTGAAGAGCTGGAAGATGTAGAAAGGATTTAAGACCTGGCGAAGGAACAGAAAGTGCATTAATGATGTCGGTAGGATAAAAGCAGTGCCAGACGTGATGCAAGACAAAGAACTCACCTCCTTGATGAGGAGCTTGAACAGAGACGGCACTCTCACAGTAATCTCATTCTCCCCGAAGAACAACCTCCTGGTAAAAAAAGAAAAAGCAATAAAGTACGATGACACGGAGAAGTGCATACTCTGATGTTCTGCCAGTTCATTGGAATACATTTGACTTTTGAATATTGGTTATTGTGATGAGAATGATCTGCAGGAAAGATGCTTGCATGCGTGTACCTGTAGTCCTGCAGTGTTTTAGACAGGCCAGCGCTGTGGTCGGAGTGGATGCTCGCGCAGCTCACCTTCACATCCTCCAAGCCTCTAGAAGGCACACGCATTCATTTCATGTGAATAATACACACAGTTTCAAGTATTAAATAACACACTTTTACAGAAGCCCTGAAAGGCCTGCAGGGAAAAGAGATTGAAATCTGTTCTAAATCATTGTGTTTTGTTTTGTTCCGTGTGAGTTACTTGATACCAGGTGAAACTATAATGTTTTAACAAGTATAACCCTTCTATGTTCATGGTTTCCATCTGTGAAACGGGTCAAAAGAATCTGTCAGGGTCGGTTTTGATACTACTTTCTTTTTCATCTGTGAATGCGAGTGATATTTTGTTGCGTAGTTTTGATAATCATTTCGGCCACAAGATTACTATAGTACTCTAAGTAGGACTTAAGAACTGATTAAGAATGAACATTCCACTGCAATATCAATAAACACCATCAAATGGTATATCACACGGAGAAACCATCTGAAATGACCAAGTGTCTCACTAAAACCTGTTTCTCATTCAATAATTAGTTTATTTCACTTTTTTCACCAACTTCCAAGAATATTATCCTGAAAATTTTTCTTTCCCGTTTCACCAATGAAAGAAAATCACTTGTTATTCTCTTAAACAAAAAAATTATATACAGATGCAAATGATATAATGTATCAGCAGAAAAAGATCTTCCTCGATTGCTTTCCATACATTTAGTTTGTTCAGCAAGAAGGTAAAACATTTCCAAATAAAAGCGCATGGTGTTTCAGAGGGACTCTTACATATAGAACTCAAAGTTCTGCATCATATCGTTCCAGTAGTATTTGGTGCTATGGTGGGTGAAGTAGAGGATCTACAGAAAGAAAGGGAGAGACATATTTAGTATTGTCTGTGGGACAGCCACACATGGGAGCAACAAATAATGTGAAAAAGCAGCAACCGTTTCAATATGAGGCACCTGAACAGGCGCCTCATATTTCCCATGATGCTCGTCGTGCGCAGCGCTGATACCGTAGTCTCCGGCTCCGTTCGGCAGCGGAGCTGTGGACATCCGATCCAAGCTGTCGAAGGGTTCCCTCCCCGGAGCCAACATCACGTGGACTTTGGCTCGAAACCATCGACTGAACTCGTCCTGTTTAGCAATATAAAGAATAGCTTTTGTTTTCCTTGGCTGTGAGATCACACATCATCAGTAGGAGGCGTGTGGTGCAGTGGATTCTGCGTTGGTGTTGGGATCAGGGGGTCACAGGTTCAAACCCCACTGCAGTCCCTGAGACACTTCGCCCACAGTATTGAGTGTGTGAGTGCCTTCGCTTTGGATAAAAGCGTCTAACAAGTGTCATGTAATCAGGAGAGTGCTACAGTGTTCGCCAAAAGAACGTAACACATGTCAGGATGATTAGTGAGCAGCGGCACCAGACTGAACTCACTTCTGTGAACGAAGACATAGGTTAGCACACGCTGGAGTAAATCTCTTTTTTAAACGTACTGTATTAAATGATCTGTTGTGACCTTTTGGTATATTGACAATAAGAGTCTTCTTCTATCTGTTGCCAAAAGTGTTCGTCATTCCACGATCAATCCAAAATCCAAAACAGAAGCTATTTTAGTTGGCACACCAAACCGGGCCCAGTCATCCCCCATAACTCACATGACCTTTCTGGACTAAACATACCCCTCTCCACAGCAGTTACCAACCTGGGTGTAAGATTTGACATCTGACCTTTGACCCATATCAGACACCTGTGCAAAACCTCCTTCTACCACCTCAGGAACATTGCAAAGCTCCGCCCCACACTCTCCCTGTCAGATGCAGAACACCTGGTCCATGCCTTCGTCTCCTCAAGGCTCGATCACAGCAACGCTCTCCTCATCGGGGTCCTAGCGGGAGCCTTCAGAAGCTCCAATACGTACAGAACAGTGCCGCTAGGACCCTGATGAGGGTGAGAAAGTACAACCACATCACACCCGTCCTTCATTCCCTCCACTGGCTTCCTGTCTCGTTCAGGATCGCACTACTGACCCATCAGTGCATCCACACGGGAACGCTCCTTCATACCTGAAGGAACTTCTCACATCTCAAGCCTCCACACCCAACCTCCGCTCCACAACCAACCATCGGCTTCGCCCCCCCGAGGACCACACTCCGCACAATGGGGGATCGGGCTTTCTGTGCAGCTGCTTCCCTCCGGAGTATTCCACAGACCACCGACGCCTTCAAGAAAGGCTTAAAAACCTCTTTTTAAAAAAGCTTTTGATTAAACTTTTGTTTGTTTTTAGTATGCCTCCTGTAGCGCCTTGGGATTGCTGTGAGCAATGAAAGGTGCTTTATAAATCGAATTTATTATTATTATTATGATCAAATAATGCAATTCTTAAAGAAATCTCCAAAAGTCACATCTTTACTGCCAAATCGCAGTATTCATTTTCCTATGGTATTCTTCAAGGTCTTGGTTTCCTAATGCGGTGTCTTTGACCATTTGCATCACTTTTTGACTGGTCAAAAACTGTTCAAACTTGCACCAAACTTGTGTGAAAAAAAGCATTGATCCAAAAATGTAAAAACTTGAGATGAGAATGGCAATACTTATGTCATAATATTCTAAGCACTTAAACACTCTACATTTCAAATATTTGAATATACACCTGACTAAAACAAACTTTTTGAATACAGAATTATAACTGGAACAGCAGCTCAGGTTGCGGTATCTTCGGCTCACTGCTGTTTATATATAATGACTGATTGCAGTTGTTGTACGTGTTGCGGTTGCCAAAATGGTCGGCTAAATGAAATGTAAAGTCATATAATGCACTCGAGCAGAGAAAAATGTGTAAAACAAGTAAATTGTGTAAAAAAAAGAAAGCAATTTCTGCCGTTTTCCTACCGTGGTCCTGAGCAAGAGTGTGTGTGCGTCTCTCAGCGAGGTGTGTGTGCAGGTACCCTTAACGCCCCACTCAGGCAGCCAGTAGAGTAGGAGCAGCAGGAGACCCCCGGAGCACACGGTCCCTACACCCACCAGGATCATCTTCCATACACAGGGCCGATAACCCCACACCTCCTGCACGGACACACACTCATGTAAACACGCTGAAGGGTAACACTTCTCTCTAAATGACTGGCTAACCTTCTCATCTCAGGCTGCGGCCCCACGAGGACGAATTCGGTCGTTTGCGTTACTGTTTAGTGTCATATAGACCGTTCGGCCCCACGAGGACGACCGAATATGGCACTAAACGACTGAGGAAACGACAACGGGTCCCAAGGTGGATAGAAAGGCATACGCAGCTCTCTGGGGGGTCAAACGGCTCCGTGTGTGCGCCCTATACGGACATTTTCAGATCACTGATAGTGATTGCGCAATAGCCCCGCCTCTCCCCACCTCTTCTGCTCACCTCCGCTTACCCCGCGCCAGTGCTGAAGTGTTTCGCCACCAACAACAACAACAACAATGGCGGATCGCAGAGTTGCTATCGTGCTCCGGACGCTATTGACCATGCTACAGTTGTTTGTGCAACATCTACAGCAATAATGATGAGGCAATAGCCCCGCCTCTCCCCACCTCTGCTGCTCACCCCCGCGTCAAAGTAAACTGCACCCTGAATTCAGATTATTTATCTTTCTCTCGCGAGTGAAGTCTAATCTGACAGGACGGAGACACCAGCTCTGCTCCCCTGCAGCTCCTCCCGCTGCAGCAAAACACACACTTCAAGTCAGATCATCACCCTTAGCTATTTTAATTACCTCTCAAACTCCCTAAACTAGTTATAACAATGTTTATTTTTACTGTCGGCCGGGTCACTCATTACTGGATGAGCTGCTGCATGAGACAGACACTGACGCTGTCTGAAGAGAGGGAGGAAAAAGAGAGGCTCCGTGTATTTTATCATTATATTATATAGAGTCGTTATTCATTTGTTTTAAAGCTCAATAAATAACAAAGAAGACCTTTGACCGGCACTTTTATAATTGTGTCCGGAAGATTTCAACTTTAATACACGCTGACTGGCGAAAAACTCTGCCCGGTTCCCTCGGCCCCCACCGCGGAGAATAAACAGAAGGGCAACCATGACAACCATGCTTCTTCGCTGCTTTTGTGGAGGAAGTTACAGCGCCACGTACAGGCTCGGCATATGTACTGCAGCTTCTCCAGCGGTTGGAGCTAAACGGAGCGGTCTCGTGTGGGCACACTATCCAGATAATTATTGCATGTGGACGGAAGCCGTTTGCGATTGCGTTAATCCTATGCGTTTAGCCGTTTTCGTCCTCGTGGGGCCGCAGCCTCAATAGCCCCTGGAAAGCGGGCTATCCAGTAACACGCAAATACCAGGACCCTGAAACTGAAGCAGCTAAATGGAATTCAGTCGAAATATAATTTACATTTTTACAACTGTACCCTAAATGTTATTATTTACACGTTTCCTACTCTAGTGTCGTCTGTGGAAAAGGCCTGTTCTCATTCTAGAGTTTAAAATGTTTTAATATTTTTTAAGTAAAGTAATTTCACTGTAACCTAGAACAAACTTTGCTTCAACAGGAATACATATTTATTTGTTGGGGACTATTTTCAGTAGCCGATTAACGGCGTATTTGGATTCAAGAGTTATGTTTCACTCAAGAAACGGCCATTTGTCCAAAACAATCGGATAATCAGTTCCAGAAATGTAAGTGGATTACAGTCCACTCTGCTTGATAAGCACTCTTGGCAATATGTCTTATCACATACTGGTGATTGCCACCTTGAATTAGAGTGGACATACTTAAAGGTGAGGTAGGTCATTTTGGAGAAACCAGCTCGAGTGCTAGAATTTGAAAATACAGTCGGAAAAAATATGCCCCTTCCTTCAGACTTCCTTCCTGGTCGTGCTTTTTACAGTACTACGGCTTCCACAGATGACATTTATGTATTTAGTGTCAAAGCATTTCATACATTCATTGCTATCGGGATGTTGAGAGCATTCCATGGAATATAACAAAAAGCGTTTCTGAAGTGAATTACCTACCCCACCTTTAAGATGCAAAAATGTGTTCATTTAAATCTAGTGGTGTTTTTGGTTTTTAGCTGATTGCATATAATTGAGAACTCTGATGTTTAGAAAATAAGTTTGATGTTTACCAAACATAGGTGAGATTTAAAAGCCCTGATTGGCAGATTTAGCCCAGCTAGCTGTGTTAGCTTCTTCTTCTTGCTAAAGCTAAGCTAACAGCTTTACAGTAAACACGCAAAAACAAAAGTGATAACCATCATCTTTTCTTACTTTATCTAGTGTTTTCCCACGAAAACTATAAAAAAACTGGGTATATGCATTGTGCATTTCTTAACTTATTGGTTATTGACACCCTCCACCCAAAACTGCTCTTTTATTAAGCAATAAACCTGAAATGTGCAATATAGAGACAGTGCTATGACCACTTTACGTAAAACAATTATATTTTCATAAATGTCCCAATCATTTTTATTGTGGTCGCAATATTTTAATATGCTATTTATGTCACTTAGTTTTACTTAAATTGCTGCTACACATTTCTTTAGCCATGGTAGTTTACTCATTGTCTTTCTTTTTTCTTATACATGCCTTTTTCCCCTGCTATGCCACTTTTGCTGTAACGCTGTAAATGTCCTCGCTGCGGGACTGATAAAGGAATTCAGATTAGAACCGAAATTGATATTTACCATCTCATCCTCCAGTCCCTGGTTTATAATCGTCGGCTCTTTCGTCTTCATTCTGTCTGAAGTTCAACAACTGAGAAGAAAAAAGCGAAGAGAGATCATTTTCTTTACTGGAACTCCAATGGGTGGTTTACTCACGGACGCTTTCTTATCACAGAAGCCTCTACTCTGTCTGGTCAGCAAACATGCTGCAATGCTAATAACAGTCAAGGACTTGAAATGGCCAAGTTTAATAACTTTGCAAACTGAAAATAAACCCCCCAAAACAGAAGTGAATATTCCAGTAATCCTCACAAATACTAACAGACGTTTGTTTAGCGTTCAACATAGTAACACCATTGAGTAAACCTCATCTACCTGGTATTAATCCGGAGGAAAAGATATTCCCTATCTTCATACCAGTCACGTCTTGAGACTTGGTGAAAAGCTTCTGGTACATTCATTGTCTTGTTTTTGAAACCTTTTAGATGTTGTCCACATACATTTCCTGGAATATTAGCTCAGTCAATAGTTGAAATATGGCGTTACTCTGGCTTTTTATTTAACCTTTATTTAACCAGATAAAAGCATTGAGATAGAATCAATGCTTGATTGCATTGATTTGATTGAGTGAACTTCTGTAGGACTTAACTGAGCCTTTTAACACACCGACATGTCGACTCACTGACAATTGTATTGACACATTAGTGCGACACTCTTGGATGTGAAGCGTTGATCCAGGACAGGGTGGGCCGTGAAACATGGAACCTTTGCACCATGCAAATGTTACTGCTCAATAACTGCCACACCTACAGTAATGTTTGACTCACAGCCAAGCACTATCATGTATGCGGTCGCCTGGTATTTTACATCTGTGATTGTACAACTGTGATATTTACATGTATAGATGTATGATAAGACATGATTTTATTGAGCGCTGCACTGTTCTTTTTAGCATTGTTAAACTGTCTCCTGCCAGGTTCAAGGATCTCTCTCACATCTATATATCACTGAACTCCGCTCCCGTACTTATTTTGAGAAACTTGGGCACAGGTATTTTTCTGTTCCACAAGCGCAGCTGGAAAAAATGATACTTTTATTGGAGATTTCCAGATTTAACTTAAGTTTCTATTGCCTTTTAACTTACGATTATTTCTGTAAAAACTAAATGGTTTCTTTTTCTTACCTTTCTCTACACTATACTGTTTATTTATACACAAAAGTGTGTGATTTGTTTTCATTTAAGACAGCTTGATCATTTAGGGCTTGTATGTCGTTATTTAGCCGTCTTTGTGAAACACAACTTGAATATGGATAATTGCTCTTTAAATAAAAATTACAAATACCAAATGTAATAGTTATTTTGTGCACTTCTGTACAGCTATTGTTACCAAGTAAGTTGAATGACTGATGTTTGGGGGGGTTTCTGTAGATTTAGAGATAATATTGAAATTATGCATTAATTGGGCCAAGATAATGCAATTAAATCTTATATCAGAAAGGTCCAGCTCCAAATTCATATTTTAGACACTTCCTCCACAGTTAATATGAAACTTTATTAAATTACATTTATATAACTTTTCAAAGAGAAAACCAATCGTCCATGACAAATCTAACAGTTTCACCATCCCTCTTGTGGTGGCAGCATCATGCAGTAAAATAAAGTAAATATTGCAGCATATAAATACATAGAAATCCTGTTAGAAACACTGCTGCAGTCTGCAAGCCAAACTTTGGATAAGATTTATTTTCCAGCCGGACAAAGACTCCAAACATAAAGCCAAAGCTACACCGGGCTGGCTTCAAAACAACTATGTAACAGTCCTAGAGCAGCAAAGGTCCAGATCCCAATCCAGAAACAGTGGCACGGGGGTCCCCATTGCGACCCGACATAACTTTATAAACAAGTTTTTACATGACTCAACTCATGCCTCCCCTAAATAATGTGCTTTTTTTTCAACTTAAATTTACAATTGGCACACTGACATTATATTTATTAGAACTGCCTAGTTGATTGATCAATGCATCGGATATGTTGGTCTTTAGTTACTTTAGATGTAGTTTGTTGATTTCTCTCATGCCGAGTTACCTTTTTTTCAAGAAATAATACCGACATTAATCTGCTTGCAGCTAAAACATTAAGGTTATGGACACAAAGCATGAATAATTGTAATGCTAGAACATTCCAGTATTGTAACAGTAGCCTACAGCTCTATTATTAAAGTGATATTATAATTATTCTGTAATGGGCCATTCTGCATGGAGTACTTTGACTTTCAGTAGACTTTAAGCATAATATGAGGCCAAGAGTGTTGTGGCTTTACTTGTATACCATGAATACGACTCGTGTACTTGTTACAGTATTTTACACTGTAGCACCTACCACTTCCATCACTTTCCAACAAATCCCACTAACCAAAACAAACTCAGTTATTTAACCTGAAGTTAAAGGGTAGAGTTTTTACAGATACTTACGTAAACAACATGTTTAAAATGAGAAAAGGGAGAACAAGCTCAAGTTAGAAGTTTCCTATCAGAGAGAAAAACAAACAATCCCAGTTTCAACAGTATTGCATCACCAAACAGTGAATGAGGAGCCATTTGCAGTCACTGTTTGACACGTTTGTTACAAAGTTGTTTCTTTTCACAAGTTCCTTGTTGAGCCGTGATGGAGCTCCTTTACCTTAACTGTTACATGACTGAAAATGAACACCGTGTGAAAAACATCGAATTCACGCAAATTAACAACTTACCGACACTTTTCTCTTCTCAATCAATGCACGATACGTTGCATAGTCAGGTGAACTAACGGTTGCATCAAAAGTTAGCTCGCGTGCCCCGTTCAGCAGCCTAGCAACACTGGAGATCGAACATGTGTCTGCAGACACGCGCCAACACAACACAGCTCCACGCCGCGCGGAGATAGGACCGTCCCAAACCGGTCCATTCAGAAGGAAGTGATGAAAACAGGATGTGAGGTCACTAAAGGACACCGGGTTTTGGATTAGTTGCTACAAGTTGTAATAAATCGAAGTGTGGCGACGTGTGCAAGAGGGGGGAAAGGGTGACGGCCCCTCATGTACTGAGGCTCAGTTCGTGCGGCGGACGCGGGTGAACCCCTTTACGTGTCATCCCTGCTATCTTACACGAGTCATTCTTTAATAAAAGAAAACCTTGCAAAAAATAAATAAAAGGGGGAATACTGCTTCATTTAGTTATTAGCGGGAGGATCTGGCATGTTTAGCTAGGAGTTATTTCAGGTCAGTGGCTGAGAAGTTTTCAGTGACTTGGCTGAGATTTTAGTCCTTGCATAACCTTTTGGTTCTTCACTACAGATGTTACAACAAACTCAAATACACAGCTGGTGGGGGATTCAAATATAGTTTATCTTCACAATTAATCTTTTAACAACAACATTTGATAAGGAGTTTTTTTTAACATCTGTTCATAAAAGTTATAAAGTGGAAGGTTTAAAGTCAAATATATGATCATCTACAAGGTGTTACGTGTCTTAAAAACAGGTAGGACTAACAATGCTCATTACATTTTCACAACCTTACATAATCAAAAGAACTGGACAGTTTTTAGATTCATTTCTGTTTAACTTTTCCCAGACCAGTTAGCCTTTATTTTCAACTTCTTTAACAGCATCCTGTGGCGCGACAGCTCCAGATTTTTTACCTGAAGGAGAACCAAGGCAGAAAAAATGTTTTATTTACACAAGAAACATCAAGCTAAACCAGTCAATAATCAATATAAGACAGTAAATTAAAGTTGCACAAAAAACTAGCCCTCTAATGACAATGAACAACATGAGCAAGCAACAGCTTTATACTAACAAAGGACTGGCTTATCTAAAACCAGTTGAGTAGCACTTGAAATGTTTTGGCTCTCTCAAACTTATATGATTCTGTTTTCTTCAAGTTTGTATCTTCTTGGTCGAATGCACTTATTGTAAGTCGCTTTGGATAAAAGCGTCAGCTAAATGCAATGTAAAAACAGCTGAGTATTTCAAAGCGTCATATGCAAGGACAGTACAAATATTTTCTAAAAGAAGCTGCCAAAAAAGAAGGTGCAATGCATTTATTAAAGGTCCCATGTCATGGTCATTTCTACTGATCATAACTCCATTGTTGAGGTCGACTAGAATAGATTTACATTGTAATTTTCCAAACTCACATTGGTTTCTCACAGCATCTCTGTATAGTGTGTATTCACTCTCTGTCCTACACGGCTTGTTGGAGCTCCCCCCCCCCCGTGAGCCCAGTGGTCGTCTGCGAGACAGCGAGACACAGCGAAACCCAGCCCGAAACACACACACACCCGCAGCCTGGCTGGGAGTTTGTGTGTATGCCCAGGCTGAGTTCCGCGGTGTCTCGCCGACCCCACACCAGTGAGCCAGCTCACAGTGTCCCGCTCCTCGCAGCAGCGTGCCTCGCAACGTCCTGCCGAGTGTGTGTGTGTGTGTGTGTGAGGAAGTCCGCGGATTGGTCCAAACGTACCGGCTCCGCGGACGTTACATTACGTCACTATACCCGAAATACGTCACTATACCCAAGAAGTAAACAATGGAAAAAGAGAAATCTCCAACAAGGCGTTCTGGGGCAGCACAGACAGGTCTTTTCTGCATTAGAGTTTTACTCGCTACAGGGTGCACTTTGAGGGTTTGACACGTTTACATGCAGACAAACCTTCATAACACAAGGGGACGGGTAATAACCGGAAAAGCACGACATGGGACCTTTAAAATCATTTTTAGGCCTAATTGTTGGCCACTTGCTTATTTAAACATAGAAGACACAGCAACATTAACATATATAAAGTTGTGTTTGAATGTTATTCCAATATTCTTTTAGCTTCGTTTTTGGTGTCCTCCAAACTAACCGCCCAGGCAATTATCTGGCTCTGTAGCTGTGAAATGTAAATTGCAAATATGTCTCTATCAGGGCTTTCTAATCTTGTGAATACCGGGTTTTTTCCCACCATGATGTCATACTTCATATGTCCACAAAAAGATGTTACAGATGCGCCGAGGAAATAACCTTTTACAAACTAAACAACCAAACACAAAAAGTATGCTGCTCAGTAAACACGGATACATTAGCCCAGAATGTTTCCCATTTTTCCAGAACATAGAAATATCCCAGGACTAGCTGGAACAGGACTAACTTGGTTGCTACTTGGTTCTGGATAGAAGGCATAACGTGTGTTTGAGTTGAGGTTGAAAGCAGAGATTTAGCCAAAAACAAAAGAGTTACTATACAAAAAAACAACGCGTAAAAAGATGCTCTGCAAATGAGGGGAACTACGGATCATTCATTGCATGTTTGTCGACTAGTCCCCTTTGACGTTATCAGTAGCCCACTAAATCCAGTGTTACTATAAAAAAATAACACTAATTAGATATTTTTTCTTCTCAAATTCTTCTTATGAGCATACAACTACAATGAGACCTTGATACACGCCAGTTGAACTCAAACATTACCTTTCTTTTTTCCTTTCCCACGTTTGTGTTTGCCTGCCTGACCGGCAGACTTCTCACCAGGTGCCTGGGGGGGCTTGGAGGGGAGTGTCAGACTTTCGCAGCCTGGACCTTTGCATAAGTCACCGTCACTTTGCTGCCATCGATCTCACAGTCCTCCATGGTTTCTTTACCAGCTTTGCAGTGGTCTTCACTCTCAAACTCTACAAAGCCAAAACTGAAAAACATTTCAATTGACACAAGTCAGTGTAAATCGGACTTCCAGAATAATCGAAAAAACATGTTAAAATGATGACAAAAAAACGTGAGGCTACCCACTTTTTTGAAACTCCCGTCTCTTTATCTACAGTGACTCTTGCACTTGAAGCTCCTTCAAAGGCACTTTTAAGAGTCTCGGCAGTCGTCTTCTCAGCGAGGCCCATGACGATCAAGTTTTTAATGAGTCTAAATGGGGGAAAAACACATTGTGGCTTTGGAAACACTTCCAATGTATGATTTGCAGTAACTACATGGATAATAGAACATAAACAATCCCACATACATTTAGCCTGTGCAGACCCTTCTTTCTTGTCGCAAAATTGTACTTTGATCTCCCTTTTGGAAATTGTCAATTTCTGGGATGACTGCAGGGCCTTCTCCGCGTGTGCCGCGGATGCAAACTCAACAAACGCAAACCTGCAGAGGATTACAGATGTTCTTGAGAACAGGCAAATGCTTTCTTTATTTGAAAGGTGAAGTGAACATGTACTTACCTTTTTGGTTTGCCTTGGCTTTTAGGCAGGTTGATACTAATGGCTTTCGCAAACATTTTCTTGAGGTTTTTTCTTGCACATTGAAAGGCAGATTGCTCACAAATAAGGTTTTATTTGGATGAGCTGCAGCTGTGAGAAAGAAAATAGATCATTTGTCACCAGGTCAAATTGCCAAATCCAGATTTTGTTGATGGATATTGAGATGTTAAAAAGGCAGCAACAAACATAGTTGAACCTCTGAACCAGAGGTCGCGTTAACCGAATATTTTCCGCCAATGACGGATTTTTTCTAACAATGACTGAAAAATCTGAAAGCAGTCCGTCATTTTGACGGATTAGAACACAACTCGGAACAGCGCCAACAAGTCCACCAGCGGCCCACATTATATTACATCCTTAGTGGCCAGGTAGACTGAGGGCGATCTACTGTACTCTACTGTAGTCTAACTATTATTTAGTCATTCACACCCCTGTCCAGTAGGTGGCGAGTGTGTGCATATTAAGTAGCTATTGTCTAGTCTTGTTTTTGACCTCGTTGTTTAACCGGCTTTAGCAATCGCAAAATGTCACGGCAGCTGATCAATCCGAAGCTTTTTTAATAAACCCAGTAATTGTGATGGTGTGGATAAACGAGGTGAAAAGAGGGATTGATGCGGTGGAGGATGAAGGACAAGCCAGTAAGACTAAGACCAGCGGCAGAGGGGCAAGCAAGTGGCAAGGAGTTCAAGCGGGAGTACCGGGTGCAGTGGGAGCAAGAGTTTGAGTGGCTGAGGAGGGAAGATGGCAAAATGTTCTGCGACATCTGTAGAGAAGCTAAGATGAGTAACGGATTTGTCCGAGGGTGCACGGCGATGCAGAAATCAGCGTTCAGGCTAGGCGACAGCAGGCCAATGGAGTTGTTCTTGGATTTTTTTTTTTCATATTTTGATTGTAATTGTCTCGTTTAAAACGATGGCATTGTTCATATTTGCCTGTTTAGGCACAATGGTCGTGGTGTTTTAGCGGCCTCTGCCCCCTCTGCTGTGCCGTCAGTGCAGGAAAAAAATAAATCATTCATGTTCGTGTTGACATGAAAAGTGACCACACTCTGTTTCATTCTTTTTTTCTCTCCATGCCCTTAAAAGTTCTGTATGAATCATTAAAACATGAATGAACATTTGGCTGCTCAGTACCCAAACATAAATATTAAATAGGTCTCATCTCATCATTAAAACATGAAAAATAAAACGACGGATATAATGGATTATGACGGAAATGTTACGATCCTGTCCGTCAAAATGACGGACAACGAAAAAGTCTAACGCTATTACTGCTCTGAACCCAAAAAATGGCCTGCAGGTGTGTGAAAGGCATGTTTTCTTTTCAGATTTTTAGGGCGAAAATAACGCAATTTATCATAGCCAGGAATTCTAAAAACAAAAATGACAGCCTGATTTATAATGTGCAAATGCTTCTGTCAGAAAACGTAAAACTTTGCTTAAAATAGTGATATTTCACTTCATAAAACCACTTCATGCTCTATTTCAAAAGTCAACAAAAGTAAAACCGTCTGCTCCCTTAAAATAAATGCAATTATGTGTTCCTGACGGAGATGGAAATCATGAACGGTTTCAGTAAATGAGGTGAAACTTCAGCTGAGCTGCAGGCCATTCACACACAGAAGAGACAACAAAGTGTGTTTAAAGGGACCCTATTATTCTCTCCTCAGGTTCATATGTATATTTCTTGGTCAATCGCTTAGAGATGTCCGAGCCCCTTAGCCTATCCCGTACAATGGGTTGGAGAGGTAGCCAATAGAAGCAGGAGTGTTACATAGGTGATGACACTGTAAACTCCCCGATATTTATAAAACTTTGGGGCACTTGGCAAAAAAGTTGCATATTTAGAGATTACGTTTTCTCGCATTTTAGGGGAAAGGAATGAAATCCCCAAAAGTTGAATTTTTTAGGCATTTTACCAATAACTGCACACAATAAATGTTTCAGTTCTCTCCACTTCTAGCCATGTTTGTGCTGTTTTCGTAGGAGGTGCAGTACTTTTAAATGACCAAAAAAAAAAAAAGTCACCTCAGTTATTAAGAGTACATTTCCAAACATCCAGTGATCTACCTTTAGTGTCGTCTTTCTTCTCTTCAGTTTTGGTGACTTGCCCTTTCTTTTCTCGGACTTTTTCCACAATCAGAACACGGTCACTCATCTTGGCTCCTTGTTTTTGCTGCAGCACTTTCCTGGCCATAGCTTTGTTTGGGAACTCCACATAGGCAATGCTGTTGAAGAATGAAAAAACTATTTATTCAGTACAGATTACAAATCATTATCATCACAATCACATTACTAAATATATCAATTAGGTTTTTGTGTACCTAGAAAGTGAACCTTAGAGCATTTCTTTTTAAACTCTTACCCTGTTTTTGGGGTCTCTGCTCCACCAGGAAAACGAACACAGGGTTCCCAATTTGAAGACTTTCAGAATGTCTTCTGTTGTCGCTTCGTACGGGATATTCTTCAGAAACAAACATCTGCTATCTTTGGCCGCTAAACACAGAACAGCCCTCAAGTTAGACATTTCATATTTAACAACCTCCGTGGACCTTATGGTGTTTTACATTCCTGTATAAAGCCCCCACAAATCCATTATTTTGGTTATTGAAAAATAACCATACTCATATGAACATAAGTTTTATATAAACTCAACAATGACTGCCCTCTAGTGGTTCAAATGAACACTACTGCTGCACCACTAGGAGAAAAGGTAAACAACATAGAATTAAATAACTACATTTTCTCGTTACCTCTTTTTTCCTCAAAGGATAGTTTTGGCTTCACCTTGTCTTCACTTTTGACTTTTGCTTTGGCAACCTTCATGGGCAGCTCATTCATCAAATGTCCATTTAACATGAAGCCTTTCAACAAGTCCATCTCTGAGGCCAAATCTACGAATGCATATTTCCTACAAGAGAAAACATAATTTGTTAGTTAAGTCAGTAGTTTTCGTAGCAGCACTAATAATTCGTGAGGAGTAGAAGCAGGATTCTCACCTGGACCGGTCTAATCTGATGGCTTGAACCAGGACGCATTGTGTCATGAAGTAGTTTTAGGAGCTTGAACAGAGACGGCACTCTCACAGTAATCTCATTCTCCCCGAAGAACAACCTCCTGGTAAAAAAAGAAAAAGCAATAAAGTACGATGACACGGAGAAGTGCATACTCTGATGTTCTGCCAGTTCATTGGAATACATTTGACTTTTGAATATTGGTTATTGTGATGAGAATGATCTGCAGGAAAGATGCTTGCATGCGTGTACCTGTAGTCCTGCAGTGTTTTAGACAGGCCAGCGCTGTGGTCGGAGTGGATGCTCGCGCAGCTCACCTTCACATCCTCCAAGCCTCTAGAAGGCACACGCATTCATTTCATGTGAATAATACACACAGTTTCAAGTATTAAATAACACACTTTTACAGAAGCCCTGAAAGGCCTGCAGAGAGAGATTGAAATCTGTTCTAAATCATTGTGTTTTGTTTTGTTCCGTGTGAGTTACTTGATACCAGGTGAAACTATAATGTTTTAACAAGTATAACCCTTCTATGTTCATGGTTTCCATCTGTGAAACGGGTCAAAAGAATCTGTCAGGGTCGGTTTTGATACTACTTTCTTTTTCATCTGTGAATGCGAGTGATATTTTGTTGCGTAGTTTTGATAATCATTTCGGCCACAAGATTACTATAGTACTCTAAGTAGGACTTAAGAACTGATTAAGAATGAACATTCCACTGCAATATCAATAAACACCATCAAATGGTATATCACACGGAGAAACCATCTGAAATGACCAAGTGTCTCACTAAAACCTGTTTCTCATTCAATAATTAGTTTATTTCACTTTTTTCACCAACTTCCAAGAATATTATCCTGAAAATTTTTCTTTCCCGTTTCACCAATGAAAGAAAATCACTTGTTATTCTCTTAAACAAAAAAATTATATACAGATGCAAATGATATAATGTATCAGCAGAAAAAGATCTTCCTCGATTGCTTTCCATACATTTAGTTTGTTCAGCAAGAAGGTAAAACATTTCCAAATAAAAGCGCATGGTGTTTCAGAGGGACTCTTACATATAGAACTCAAAGTTCTGCATCATATCGTTCCAGTAGTATTTGGTGCTATGGTGGGTGAAGTAGAGGATCTACAGAAAGAAAGGGAGAGACATATTTAGTATTGTCTGTGGGACAGCCACACATGGGAGCAACAAATAATGTGAAAAAGCAGCAACCGTTTCAATATGAGGCACCTGAACAGGCGCCTCATATTTCCCATGATGCTCGTCGTGCGCAGCGCTGATACCGTAGTCTCCGGCTCCGTTCGGCAGCGGAGCTGTGGACATCCGATCCAAGCTGTCGAAGGGTTCCCTCCCCGGAGCCAACATCACGTGGACTTTGGCTCGAAACCATCGACTGAACTCGTCCTGTTTAGCAATATAAAGAATAGCTTTTGTTTTCCTTGGCTGTGAGATCACACATCATCAGTAGGAGGCGTGTGGTGCAGTGGATTCTGCGTTGGTGTTGGGATCAGGGGGTCACAGGTTCAAACCCCACTGCAGTCCCTGAGACACTTCGCCCACAGTATTGAGTGTGTGAGTGCCTTCGCTTTGGATAAAAGCGTCTAACAAGTGTCATGTAATCAGGAGAGTGCTACAGTGTTCGCCAAAAGAACGTAACACATGTCAGGATGATTAGTGAGCAGCGGCACCAGACTGAACTCACTTCTGTGAACGAAGACATAGGTTAGCACACGCTGGAGTAAATCTCTTTTTTAAACGTACTGTATTAAATGATCTGTTGTGACCTTTTGGTATATTGACAATAAGAGTCTTCTTCTATCTGTTGCCAAAAGTGTTCGTCATTCCACGATCAATCCAAAATCCAAAACAGAAGCTATTTTAGTTGGCACACCAAACCGGGCCCAGTCATCCCCCATAACTCACATGACCTTTCTGGACTAAACATACCCCTCTCCACAGCAGTTACCAACCTGGGTGTAAGATTTGACATCTGACCTTTGACCCATATCAGACACCTGTGCAAAACCTCCTTCTACCACCTCAGGAACATTGCAAAGCTCCGCCCCACACTCTCCCTGTCAGATGCAGAACACCTGGTCCATGCCTTCGTCTCCTCAAGGCTCGATCACAGCAACGCTCTCCTCATCGGGGTCCTAGCGGGAGCCTTCAGAAGCTCCAATACGTACAGAACAGTGCCGCCTAGGAACCCTGAATGAGGGTGAGAAAGTACAACCACATCACACCCGTCCTTCATTCCCTCCACTGGCTTCCTGTCTCGTTCAGGATCGCACTACTGGACCCATCAGTGCATCCACACGGGAACGCTCCTTCATACCTGAAGGAACTTCTCACATCTCAAGCCTCCACACCCACCTCCGCTCACAACCAAACCATCGGCTTCGGCCCCCCGAGGACCACACTCCGCACAATGGGGGATCGGGCTTTCTGTGCAGCTGCTTCCCTCCGGAGTAGTATCCACAGACCACCGACGCCTTCAAGAAAGGCTTTAAAACCTCTTTTAAAAAGCTTTTTGATTAAACTTTGTTTGTTTTAGTATGCCTCCTGTAGCGCCTGGGGATTGCTGTGAGCAATGAAGGTTGCTTTATATAAATCGAATTTATTATTATTATTATGATCAAATAATGCAATTCTTAAAGAAATCTCCAAAAGTCACATCTTTACTGCCAAATCGCAGTATTCATTTTCCTATGGTATTCTTCAAGGTCTTGGGTTTCCTAATGCGGTGTCCTTTGACCATTTGCCATCACTTTTGACTGGTCCAAAACTGTTCAAAACTTGCACCAAACTTGTGTGAAAAAAGCATTGATCCAAAAATGTAAAAACTTGAGATGAGAAGGCAATACTTATGTCATAATATTCTAAGACACTTAAACACTCTACATTTCAAATATTTGAATATACACCTGACTAAAACAAACTTTTTGAATACAGAATTATAACTGGAACAGCAGCTCAGGTTGCGGTATCTTCGGCTCACTGCTGTTTATATATAATGACTGATTGCAGTTGTTGTACGTGTTGCGGTTGCCAAAATGGTCGGCTAAATGAAATGTAAAGTCATATAATGCACTCGAGCAGAGAAAAATGTGTAAAACAAGTAAATTGTGTAAAAAAAAAGAAAGCAATTTCTGCCGTTTTCCTACCGTGGTCCTGAGCAAGAGTGTGTGTGCGTCTCTCAGCGAGGTGTGTGTGCAGGTACCCTTAACGCCCCACTCAGGCAGCCAGTAGAGTAGGAGCAGCAGGAGACCCCCGGAGCACACGGTCCCTACACCCACCAGGATCATCTTCCATACACAGGGCCGATAACCCCACACCTCCTGCACGGACACACACTCATGTAAACACGCTGAAGGGTAACACTTCTCTCTAAATGACTGGCTAACCTTCTCATCTCAGGCTGCGGCCCCACGAGGACGAATTCGGTCGTTTGCGTTACTGTTTAGTGTCATATAGACCGTTCGGCCCCACGAGGACGAACCGAATATGGGCACTAAACGACTGAGGAAACGACAACGGGTCCCAAGGTGGATAGAAAGGCATACGCAGCTCTCTGGGGGGTCCAAACGGCTCCGTGTGTGCGCCCTATACGGACATTTTCAGATCACTGATAGTGATTGCGCAATAGCCCCGCCTCTCCCCACCTCTTCTGCTCACCTCCGCTTACCCCGCGCCAGTGCTGAAGTGTTTCGCCACCAACAACAACAACAACAATGGCGGATCGCAGAGTTGCTATCGTGCTCCGGACGCTATTGACCATGCTACAGTTGTTTGTGCAACATCTACAGCAATAATGATGAGGCAATAGCCCCGCCTCTCCCCACCTCTGCTGCTCACCCCCGCGTCAAAGTAAACTGCACCCTGAATTCAGATTATTATCTTTCTCTCGCGAGTGAAGTCTAATCTGACAGGACGGAGACACCAGCTCTGCTCCCCTGCAGCTCCTCCCGCTGCAGCAAAACACACACTTCAAGTCAGATCATCACCCTTAGCTATTTTAATTACCTCTCAAACTCCCTAAACTAGTTATAACAATGTTTATTTTACTGTCGGCCGGGTCACTCATTACTGGATGAGCTGCTGCATGAGACAGACACTGACGCTGTCTGAAGAGAGGGAGGAAAAAGAGAGGCTCCGTGTATTTTATCATTATATTATATAGAGTCGTTTATTCATTTGTTTTAAAAGCTCAATAAATAACAAAGAAGACCTTTGACCGGCACTTTTATAATTGTGTCCGGAAGATTTCAACTTTAATACACGCTGACTGGCGAAAAACTCTGCCCGGTTCCCTCGGCCCCCACCGCGGAGAATAAACAGAAGGGCAACCATGACAACATGCTTCTTCGCTGCTTTTGTGGAGGAAGTTACAGCGCCACGTACAGGCTCGGCATATGTACTGCAGCTTCTCCATCGGTTGGAAGCTAAACGGAGCGGTCTCGTGTGGGCACACTATCCAGATAATTATTGCATGTGGACGGAAGCCGTTTGCGATTGCGTTAATCCTATGGCGTTTAGCCGTTTTCGTCCTCGTGGGGCCGCAGCCTCAATAGCCCCTGGAAAGCGGGCTATCCAGTAACACGCAAATACCAGGACCCTGAAACTGAAGCAGCTAAATGGAATTCAGTCGAAATATAATTTACATTTTTACAACTGTACCCTAAATGTATTATTTACACGTTTCCTACTCTAGTGTCGTCTGTGGAAAAGGCCTGTTCTCATTCTAGAGTTTAAAATGTTTTAATATTTTTTAAGTAAAGTAATTTCACTGTAACCTAGAACAAACTTTGCTTCAACAGGAATACATATTTATTGTTGGGACTATTTTCAGTAGCCGATTAACGGCGTATTTGGATTCAAGAGTTATGTTTCACTCAAGAACGGCCATTTGTCCAAAAACAATCGGATAATCAGTTCCAGAAATGTAAGTGGATTACAGTCCACTCTGCTTGATAAGCACTCTTGGCAATATGTCTTATCACATACTGGTGATTGCCACCTTGAATTAGAGTGGACATACTTAAAGGTGAGGTAGGGTCATTTGGAGAAACCAGCTCGAGTGCTAGAATTGAAAATACAGTCGGAAAAAATATGCCCCTTCCTTCAGACTTCCTTCCTGGTCGTTGCTTTTTACAGTACTACGGCTTCCACAGATGACATTTATGTATTTAGTGTCAAAGCATTTCATACATTCATTGCTATCGGGATGTTGAGAGCATTCCATGGAATATAACAAAAAGCGTTTCTAGAAGTGAATTACCTACCCCACCTTTAAGATGCAAAAATGTGTTCATTTAAATCTAGTGGTGTTTTTGGTTTTTAGCTGATTGCATATAATTGAGAACTCTGATGTTTAGAAAATAAGTTTGATGTTTACCAAACATAGGTGAGATTTAAAAGCCCTGATTGGCAGATTTAGCCCAGCTAGCTGTGTTAGCTTCTTCTTCTTGCTAAAGCTAAGCTAACAGCTTTACAGTAAACACGCAAAAACAAAAGTGATAACCATCATCTTTTCTTACTTTATCTAGTGTTTTCCCACGAAAACTATAAAAAAAACTGGGTATATGCATTGTGCATTTCTTAACTTATTGGTTATTGACACCCTCCACCCAAAACTGCTCTTTTATTAAGCAATAAACCTGAAATGTGCAATATAGAGACAGTGCTATGACCACTTTACGTAAAACAATTATATTTTCATAAATGTCCCAATCATTTTTATTGTGGTCGCAATATTTTAATATGCTATTTATGTCACTTAGTTTTACTTAAATTGCTGCTACACATTTCTTTAGCCATGGTAGTTTACTCATTGTCTTTCTTTTTTCTTATACATGCCTTTTTCCCCTGCTATGCCACTTTTGCTGTAACGCTGTAAATGTCCTCGCTGCGGGACTGATAAAGGAATTCAGATTAGAACCGAAATTGATATTTACCATCTCATCCTCCAGTCCCTGGTTTATAATCGTCGGCTCTTTCGTCTTCATTCTGTCTGAAGTTCAACAACTGAGAAGAAAAAAGCGAAGAGAGATCATTTTCTTTACTGGAACTCCAATGGGTGGTTTACTCACGGACGCTTTCTTATCACAGAAGCCTCTACTCTGTCTGGTCAGCAAACATGCTGCAATGCTAATAACAGTCAAGGACTTGAAATGGCCAAGTTTAATAACTTTGCAAACTGAAAATAAACCCCCCAAAACAGAAGTGAATATTCCAGTAATCCTCACAAATACTAACAGACGTTTGTTTAGCGTTCAACATAGTAACACCATTGAGTAAACCTCATCTACCTGGTATTAATCCGGAGGAAAAGATATTCCCTATCTTCATACCAGTCACGTCTTGAGACTTGGTGAAAAGCTTCTGGTACATTCATTGTCTTGTTTTTGAAACCTTTTAGATGTTGTCCACATACATTTCCTGGAATATTAGCTCAGTCAATAGTTGAAATATGGCGTTACTCTGGCTTTTTATTTAACCTTTATTTAACCAGATAAAAGCATTGAGATAGAATCAATGCTTGATTGCATTGATTTGATTGAGTGAACTTCTGTAGGACTTAACTGAGCCTTTTAACACACCGACATGTCGACTCACTGACAATTGTATTGACACATTAGTGCGACACTCTTGGATGTGAAGCGTTGATCCAGGACAGGGTGGGCCGTGAAACATGGAACCTTTGCACCATGCAAATGTTACTGCTCAATAACTGCCACACCTACAGTAATGTTTGACTCACAGCCAAGCACTATCATGTATGCGGTCGCCTGGTATTTTACATCTGTGATTGTACAACTGTGATATTTACATGTATAGATGTATGATAAGACATGATTTTATTGAGCGCTGCACTGTTCTTTTTAGCATTGTTAAACTGTCTCCTGCCAGGTTCAAGGATCTCTCTCACATCTATATATCACTGAACTCCGCTCCCGTACTTATTTTGAGAAACTTGGGCACAGGTATTTTTCTGTTCCACAAGCGCAGCTGGAAAAAATGATACTTTTATTGGAGATTTCCAGATTTAACTTAAGTTTCTATTGCCTTTTAACTTACGATTATTTCTGTAAAAAACTAAATGGTTTCTTTTTCTTACCTTTCTCTACACTATACTGTTTATTTATACACAAAAGTGTGTGATTTGTTTTCATTTAAGACAGCTTGATCATTTAGGGCTTGTATGTCGTTATTTAGCCGTCTTTGTGAAACACAACTTGAATATGGATAATTGCTCTTTAAATAAAAATTACAAATACCAAATGTAATAGTTATTTTGTGCACTTCTGTACAGCTATTGTTACCAAGTAAGTTGAATGACTGATGTTTGGGGGGGTTTCTGTAGATTTAGAGATAATATTGAAATTATGCATTAATTGGGCCAAGATAATGCAATTAAATCTTATATCAGAAAGGTCCAGCTCCAAATTCATATTTTAGACACTTCCTCCACAGTTAATATGAAACTTTATTAAATTACATTTATATAACTTTTCAAAGAGAAAACCAATCGTCCATGACAAATCTAACAGTTTCACCATCCCTCTTGTGGTGGCAGCATCATGCAGTAAAATAAAGTAAATATTGCAGCATATAAATACATAGAAATCCTGTTAGAAACACTGCTGCAGTCTGCAAGCCAACGGGGACTTTGGATAAGATTTATTTTCCAGCCGGACAAAGACTCCAAACATAAAGCCAAAGCTACACCGGGCTGGCTTCAAAACAACTATGTAACAGTCCTAGAGCAGCAAAGGTCCAGATCCCAATCCAGAAACAGTGGCACGGGGGTCCCCATTGCGACCCGACATAACTTTATAAACAAGTTTTTACATGACTCAACTCATGCCTCCCCTAAATAATGTGCTTTTTTTTCAACTTAAATTTACAATTGGCACACTGACATTATATTTATTAGAACTGCCTAGTTGATTGATCAATGCATCGGATATGTTGGTCTTTAGTTACTTTAGATGTAGTTTGTTGATTTCTCTCATGCCGAGTTACCTTTTTTTCAAGAAATAATACCGACATTAATCTGCTTGCAGCTAAAACATTAAGGTTATGGACACAAAGCATGAATAATTGTAATGCTAGAACATTCCAGTATTGTAACAGTAGCCTACAGCTCTATTATTAAAGTGATATTATAATTATTCTGTAATGGGCCATTCTGCATGGAGTACTTTGACTTTCAGTAGACTTTAAGCATAATATGAGGCCAAGAGTGTTGTGGCTTTACTTGTATACCATGAATACGACTCGTGTACTTGTTACAGTATTTTACACTGTAGCACCTACCACTTCCATCACTTTCCAACAAATCCCACTAACCAAAACAAACTCAGTTATTTAACCTGAAGTTAAAGGGTAGAGTTTTTACAGATACTTACGTAAACAACATGTTTAAAATGAGAAAAGGGAGAACAAGCTCAAGTTAGAAGTTTCCTATCAGAGAGAAAAACAAACAATCCCAGTTTCAACAGTATTGCATCACCAAACAGTGAATGAGGAGCCATTTGCAGTCACTGTTTGACACGTTTGTTACAAAGTTGTTTCTTTTTCACAAGTTCCTTGTTGAGCCGTGATGGAGCTCCTTTACCTTAACTGTTACATGACTGAAAATGAACACCGTGTGAAAAACATCGAATTCACGCAAATTAACAACTTACCGACACTTTTCTCTTCTCAATCAATGCACGATACGTTGCATAGTCAGGTGAACTAACGGTTGCATCAAAAGTTAGCTCGCGTGCCCCGTTCAGCAGCCTAGCAACACTGGAGATCGAACATGTGTCTGCAGACACGCGCCAACACAACACAGCTCCACGCCGCGCGGAGATAGGACCGTCCCAAACCGGTCCATTCAGAAGGAAGTGATGAAAACAGGATGTGAGGTCACTAAAGGACACCGGGTTTTGGATTAGTTGCTACAAGTTGTAATAAATCGAAGTGTGGCGACGTGTGCAAGAGGGGGGAAAGGGTGACGGCCCCTCATGTACTGAGGCTCAGTTCGTGCGGCGGACGCGGGTGAACCCCTTTACGTGTCATCCCTGCTATCTTACACGAGTCATTCTTTAATAAAAGAAAACCTTGCAAAAAATAAATAAAAGGGGGAATACTGCTTCATTTAGTTATTAGCGGGAGGATCTGGCATGTTTAGCTAGGAGTTATTTCAGGTCAGTGGCTGAGAAGTTTTCAGTGACTTGGCTGAGATTTTAGTCCTTGCATAACCTTTTGGTTCTTCACTACAGATGTTACAACAAACTCAAATACACAGCTGGTGGGGGATTCAAATATAGTTTATCTTCACAATTAATCTTTTAACAACAACATTTGATAAGGAGTTTTTTTTAACATCTGTTCATAAAAGTTATAAAGTGGAAGGTTTAAAGTCAAATATATGATCATCTACAAGGTGTTACGTGTCTTAAAAACAGGTAGGACTAACAATGCTCATTACATTTTCACAACCTTACATAATCAAAAGAACTGGACAGTTTTTAGATTCATTTCGGTTTAACTTTTCCCAGACCAGTTAGCCTTTATTTTCAACTTCTTTAACAGCATCCTGTGGCGCGACAGCTCCAGATTTTTTACCTGAAGGAGAACCAAGGCAGAAAAAATGTTTTATTTACACAAGAAACATCAAGCTAAACCAGTCAATAATCAATATAAGACAGTAAATTAAAGTTGCACAAAAAACTAGCCCTCTAATGACAATGAACAACATGAGCAAGCAACAGCTTTATACTAACAAAGGACTGGCTTATCTAAAACCAGTTGAGTAGCACTTGAAATGTTTTGGCTCTCTGAAACTTATATGATTCTGTTTTCTTCAAGTTTGTATCTTCTTGGTCGAATGCACTTATTGTAAGTCGCTTTGGATAAAAGCGTCAGCTAAATGCAATGTAAAAACAGCTGAGTATTTCAAAGCGTCATATGCAAGGACAGTACAAATATTTTCTAAAAGAAGCTGCCAAAAAAGAAGGTGCAATGCATTTATTAAAGGTCCCATGTCATGGTCATTTCTACTGATCATAACTCCATTGTTGAGGTCGACTAGAATAGATTTACATTGTAATTTTCCAAACTCACATTGGTTTCTCACAGCATCTCTGTATAGTGTGTATTCACTCTCTGTCCTACACGGCTTGTTGGAGCTCCCCCCCCCCCGTGAGCCCAGTGGTCGTCTGCGAGACAGCGAGACACAGCGAAACCCAGCCCGAAACACACACACACCCGCAGCCTGGCTGGGAGTTTGTGTGTATGCCCAGGCTGAGTTCCGCGGTGTCTCGCCGACCCCACACCAGTGAGCCAGCTCACAGTGTCCCGCTCCTCGCAGAGCGTGCCTCGCCTGAGTGTGGAGTGTGTGTGTGTGTGTGTGAGGAAGTCCGCGGATTGGTCCAAACGTACCGGCTCCGCGGACGTTACATTACGTCACTATACCCGAAATACGTCACTATACCCAAGAAGTAAACAATGGAAAAAGAGAAATCTCCAACAAGGCGTTCTGGGGCAGCACAGACAGGTTTTCTGCATTAGAGTTTTACTCGCTACAGGGTGCACTTTGAGGGTTTGACACGTTTACATGCAGACAAACCTTCATAACACAAGGGGACGGGTAATAACCGGAAAAGCACGACATGGGACCTTTAAAATCATTTTTAGGCCTAATTGTTGGCCACTTGCTTATTTAAACATAGAAGACACAGCAACATTAACATATATAAAGTTGTGTTTGAATGTTATTCCAATATTCTTTTAGCTTCGTTTTTGGTGTCCTCCAACTAACCGCCCAGGCAATTATCTGGCTCTGTAGCTGTGAAATGTAAATTGCAAATATGTCTCTATCAGGGCTTTCTAATCTTGTGAATACCGGGTTTTTCCCACCATGATGTCATACTTCATATGTCCACAAAAAGATGTTACAGATGCGCCGAGGAAATAACCTTTTACAAACTAAACAACCAAACACAAAAAGTATGCTGCTCAGTAAACACGGATACATTAGCCCAGAATGTTTCCCATTTTTCCAGAACATAGAAATATCCCAGGACTAGCTGGAACAGGACTAACTTGGTTGCTACTTGGTTCTGGATAGAAGGCATAACGTGTGTTTGAGTTGAGGTTGAAAGCAGAGATTTAGCCAAAAACAAAAGAGTTACTATACAAAAAAACAACGCGTAAAAAGATGCTCTGCAAATGAGGGGAACTACGGATCATTCATTGCATGTTTGTCGACTAGTCCCCTTTGACGTTATCAGTAGCCACTAAATCCAGTGTTACTATAAAAAAATAACACTAATTAGATATTTTTTCTTCTCAAATTCTTCTTATGAGCATACAACTACAATGAGACCTTGATACACGCCAGTTGAACTCAAACATTACCTTTCTTTTTTCCTTTCCCACGTTTGTGTTTGCCTGCCTGACCGGCAGACTTCTCACCAGGTGCCTGGGGGGGCTTGGAGGGGAGTGTCAGACCTTTCGCAGCCTGGACCTTTGCATAAGTCACCGTCACTTTGCTGCCATCGATCTCACAGTCCTCCATGGTTTCTTTACCAGCTTTGCAGTGGTCTTCACTCTCAAACTCTACAAAGCCAAAACTGAAAAACATTTCAATTGACACAAGTCAGTGTAAATCGGACTTCCAGAATAATCGAAAAAACATGTTAAAATGATGACAAAAAAACGTGAGGCTACCCACTTTTTTGAAACTCCCGTCTCTTTATCTACAGTGACTCTTGCACTTGAAGCTCCTTCAAAGGCACTTTTAAGAGTCTCGGCAGTCGTCTTCTCAGCGAGGCCCATGACGATCAAAGTTTTTAATGAGTCTAAATGGGGGAAAAACACATTGTGGCTTTGGAAACACTTCCAATGTATGATTTGCAGTAACTACATGGATAATAGAACATAAACAATCCCACATACATTTAGCCTGTGCAGACCCTTCTTTCTTGTCGCAAAATTGTACTTTGATCTCCCTTTTGGAAATTGTCAATTTCTGGGATGACTGCAGGGCCTTCTCCGCGTGTGCCGCGGATGCAAACTCAACAAACGCAAACCTGCAGAGGATTACAGATGTTCTTGAGAACAGGCAAATGCTTTCTTTATTTGAAAGGTGAAGTGAACATGTACTTACCTTTTTGGTTTGCCTTGGCTTTTAGGCAGGTTGATACTAATGGCTTTCGCAAACATTTTCTTGAGGTTTTTTTCTTGCACATTGAAAGGCAGATTGCTCACAAATAAGGTTTTATTTGGATGAGCTGCAGCTGTGAGAAAGAAAATAGATCATTTGTCACCAGGTCAAATTGCCAAATCCAGATTTTGTTGATGGATATTGAGATGTTAAAAAGGCAGCAACAAACATAGTTGAACCTCTGAACCAGAGGTCGCGTTAACCGAATATTTTCCGCCAATGACGGATTTTTTCTAACAATGACGGAAAAATCTGAAAGCAGTCCGTCATTTTGACGGATTAGAACACAACTCGGAACAGCGCCAACAAGTCCACCAGCGGCCCACATTATATTACATCCTTAGTGGCCAGGTAGACTGAGGGCGATCTACTGTACTCTACTGTAGTCTAACTATTATTTAGTCATTCACACCCCTGTCCAGTAGGTGGCGAGTGTGTGCATATTAAGTAGCTATTGTCTAGTCTTGTTTTTGACCTCGTTGTTTAACCGGCTTTAGCAATCGCAAAATGTCACGGCAGCTGATCGTCCGAAGCTTTTTTAATAAACCCAGTAATTGTGATGGTGTGGATAAACGAGGTGTGAAAAGAGGGATTGATGCGGTGGAGGATGAAGGACAAGCCAGTAAGACTAACTGACCAGCGGCAGAGGGGCAAGCAAGTGGCAAGGAGTTCAAGCGGGAGTACCGGGTTCAGTGGGAGCAAGAGTTTAAGTGGCTGAGGAGGGAAGATGGCAAAATGTTCTGCGACATCTGTAGAGAAGCTAAGATGAGTAACGGATTTGTCCGAGGGTGCACGCGATGCAGAAATCAGCGTTCAGGCTAGGCGACAGCAGGTCAATTGAGTTGTTCTTGTTTTTTTTCATATTTTGATTGTAATTGTCTCATTTAAAACGATGGCATTGTTCATATTTGCCTGTTTAGGCACAATGGTCGTGGTGTTTTAGCGGCCTCTGCCCCCTCTGCTGTGCGTCAGTGCAGGAAAAAATAAATCATTCATGTTCGTGTTGACATGAAAAGTGACCACACTCTGTTCATCTTTTTTTTCTCCATGCCCTTAAAAGTTCTGTATGAATCATTAAAACATGAATGAACATTTGCTGCTCAGTACCCAAACATAAATATTAAATAGGTCTCATCTCATCATTAAAACATGAAAAATAAAACGACGGATAATAATGGATTATGACGGAAATGTTACGATCCTGTCCGTCAAAATGACGGACAACGAAAAAGTCTAACGCTATTACTGCTCTGAACCCAAAAAATGGCCTGCAGGTGTGTGAAAGGCATGTTTTCTTTTCAGATTTTAGGGCGAAAATAACGCAATTTATCATAGCCAGGAATTCTAAAAACAAAAATGACAGCCTGATTTATAATGTGCAAATGCTTCTGTCAGAAAACGTAAAACTTTGCTTAAAATAGTGATATTTCACTTCATAAAACCACTTCATGCTCTATTTCAAAAGTCACACAAAGTAAAACCGTCTGCTCCCTTAAAATAAATGCAATTATGTGTTCCTGACGGAGATGGAAATCATGAACGGTTTCAGTAAATGAGTGAAACTTCAGCTGAGCTGCAGGCCATTCACACACAGAAGAGACAACAAAAGTGTGTTTAAAGGGACCCTATTATTCTCTCCTCAGGTTCATATGTATATTTCTTGGTCAATCGCTTAGAGATGTCCGAGCCCCTTAGCCTATCCCGTACAATGGGTTGGAGAGGTAGCCAATAGAAGCAGGAGTGTTACATGGTGATGACACTGTAAAACTCCCCGATATTTATAAAACTTTGGGGCACTTGGCAAAAAAGTTGAATATTTAGAGATTACGTTTTCTCGCATTTTAGGGGAAAGGAATGAAATCCCCAAAAGTTGAATTTTTTAGGCATTTTACCAATAACTGCACACAATAAATGTTTCAGTTCTCTCCACTTCTAGCCATGTTTGTGCTGTTTTCGTAGGAGGTGCAGTACTTTTAAATGACCAAAAAAAAAAAAAAGTCACCTCAGTTATTAAGAGTACATTTCCAAACATCCAGTGATCTACCTTTAGTGTCGTCTTTCTTCTCTTCAGTTTTGGTGACTTGCCCTTTCTTTTCTCGGACTTTTTCCACAATCAGAACACGGTCACTCATCTTGGCTCCTTGTTTTTGCTGCAGCACTTTCCTGGCCATAGCTTTGTTTGGGAACTCCACATAGGCAATGCTGTTGAAGAATGAAAAAACTATTTATTCAGTACAGATTACAAATCATTATCATCACAATCACATTACTAAATATATCAATTAGGTTTTGTGTACCTAGAAAGTGAACCTTAGAGCATTTCTTTTTAAACTCTTACCCTGTTTTTGGGGTCTCTGCTCCACCAGGAAAACGAACACAGGTTCCCAATTTGAAGACTTTCAGAATGTCTTCTGTTGTCGCTTCGTACGGGATATTCTTCAGAAACAAACATCTGCTATCTTTGGCCGCTAAACACAGAACAGCCCTCAAGTTAGACATTTCATATTTAACAACCTCCGTGGACCTTATGGTGTTTTACATTCCTGTATAAAGCCCCCACAAATCCATTATTTTGGTTATTGAAAAATAACCATACTCATATGAACATAAGTTTTATAAACTCAACAATGACTGCCCTCTAGTGGTTCAAATGAACACTACTGCTGCACCACTAGGAGAAAAGGTAAACAACATAGAATTAAATAACTACATTTTCTCGTTACCTCTTTTTTCCTCAAAGGATAGTTTTGGCTTCACCTTGTCTTCACTTTTGACTTTTGCTTTGGCAACCTTCATGGGCAGCTCATTCATCAAATGTCCATTTAACATGAAGCCTTTCAACAAGTCCATCTCTGAGGCCAAATCTACGAATGCATATTTCCTACAAGAGAAAAACATAATTTGTTAGTTAAGTCAGTAGTTTTCGTAGCAGCACTAATAATTCTGTGAGGAGTAGAAGCAGGATTCTCACCTGGACCGGTCTAATCTGATGGCTTGAACCAGGACGCATTGTGTCATGAAGTAGTTTGCTAACGAATCTTTGATTTCCTCAAATGTTTTGGAATTGTTCAGGTTGCCAACATAGAGACAAAAACCTGCAACAAATAAGACGGTGGAATGTGTGAAGGAAAGAATTCAGGAACCTTTCAGAATGAAGTCTTATATTGTTAATCACTTCTTACCATCGTTGATGAGCTTAGCTTTCTTTGGCGGGGACACGTCTACTGTCGGGCTGGCCTTCCGCTTCCCTTTCACTGGAACACATGGAAAATGTAGGACAACTTCATCACCCGACAGTTCACACGTTGATCATACACACTTATATAATTCAGGAAATTAGCCATCTACTTCATAAATATTTGTCTTAAACTGATTTCAGAAAGATCAGGTAAATGCAGCTCAAGAACTTATGGACATATTTTACTCAAACATTCACAGTGAGTCAATTGTGCACGTTCAATGGTGATCTATTTTAAGCAAATTGATTAATTGATCAAAATGACTTGTCTAGGTGTAAAGATCTTAAAGGCAAACATCACTGACTGTGTGAACGTGAACATTAATAGAATATCACCTCCATCTTCAGAGCAATCTGACTATTATAACATTAGCGTTAAGAAAGCTTACTTAAATATCTGCCACAACATAAGTAACCGGATCAGAGTAACATTAAGTACAGTCCGCGGCATATCACTTCATAATGTCATATAATCATATATCTCCTTATCTGAGTCAGCTGAGCCGTATCTGGCCGTGCAACACTCACAGCGTCACATGCTGTATGCAGAAGTATTATTTTAAGCAACACATTAAGTTGACGAAACACTCGAGACAAATGTAATGAAAGTCAGATCGTGTTTTAGACGGGGCAGTGATATCATAAACCTGTTAATGTACGCATTCAAACACGTGTTCTGTTCCCAGCTGTGTTCACCTTGCAGGTTCAGCTCTGTGGCTTTTATCCTGGATAAAGTGTTTAAGTCATGGATGTTTAAAGTTTAACTTCTTCATATCTAATATTATAGTTGACTTTTCATTCAGGAAGTATGACGCTGCGCTGTCAGTACACTTGTCCATGTTTGTGATTGGTCGAATGCTCCAAATACCACCCCTTTCATGTGAACGCGCACCTAACTAGGTAGGACACGGCTGGCTTGAGCGATCCACTTGATAACCAGCGTCGTAGGACCGTTTAGCGAGAGCGCGTATGTTTTGGATTAGGCCAACCGGCTAACTCAAACATATCCAGGTTAGGTTGAACCAGCTTCGTAGTACAGGCCTCTGCTCTATCGAAATCAGTCATTGACACGAAGACACATTTTGAGTCGTATACCCTGCTGGAAAGAGGAGATTCCTAGCTTTCTAATGATATCAGGATTGTTGTTGTACTCCAAATATTAAGGAAATATGTCACATTATATAATGACTGTCACTGAGTCCTCATTTTGAGAAAGAGTCCTTCAAAGTTTCCTCTTCTCTGGAATCCATCGATCTGATTGGTTATTAGCAAATGATCAAAATACTCCGGAGGGAAGATATTTTCGTTTGGAGGGGAAGCTCGCGTGTGTGTGTGTGTATACTGTATACGCGTGTGTTTGTGTAATTTTGCATTTCTGTGTATTGTGTTTGTTTCCCGGGGAAAACACTCACGAGAAACACCAGCTGTTGTTATGCCTGCTGTGACGTCAAGTTACTCCGTTCTTCGCTTGTAATTATGCCGAAGCTTCAAAGTTGTATTTATCTTCTGAATTTGCAGAGACAAGATTAATATTCTGAAAGCCAAGACTTTGTTTATTTGAAATCAGATGAAAACAAACTAACAGACCCTGCCGTGTTGTCTATGATTACTATACGCTTACATTCATAATGTCAGCGGAGGGAGGGGGAGCGGCACTGAGGAACAGCAGAGTGGCGAGTAGGGCTGCAACAAACGACTAATTTGATAATCGATTAATGAAACGATGAATCGATTATTCGGATCGTTAAGGTTTTAACTGTACTACTACTTATATCGATACTGCTTATCGATCCGGTACTTTTAACGATAGTATTAACGGTTCTTTTGACAAGAAATAAGGTAAACTAACTAAACAAATTGTGAACAAAACTAAAGTCGCTTTTTTTTTAAATTAAATGCATAATATTTCACATCAAAAGAAACAACAATGTTTTAACAAATATTAAATAATCTGATGACAGAACTGTAAACAGAATAGCTGAAACTTTAACAAAATAAATAACTCAGTTACCTCTAGTCATTAACCCATGTTTGTATAATGTAGTTAACTCCGTGTGTTGCTGCTAGCATACAGAACACCTGACGTGGAAACGTTCCTCGTGGATGGGCTACAGAGCTGCTAGAAAGACAGTGGAACCCGGTGCATTCCTCCGTCTGGATCTGGAGCACTTTTGCTAAATGTTTAGACACATTGCTCGTGTTACCGCCCTGACATGCTAAACTCTTATTGCACTCTTTGTAACGAGCATTGTCCACATGGAGACGGGTATAGTTTAACCACACCTCGGAGCGCGTTCTCTCCGCCATCTCCTCCCTGTGTGTGTGTGTTGCTGCGTGTAGCAGCTGCGTGTGTGTAAACTGCCCCGCCCCCTCCGAAGCAGGCCGGGGGGGGAGAGCTCTCGTCTGAAATGGGAAGATCGAAAATACATTATAGACGCATTTTGTAGTCATATTGCATATTAGAAACGGAGTTGGCGACACTAAGACTGCGATATAATGTTTATGTAGCAATAATACATATGACATGTTTTAAATGTCTCCTGTACCGATAAAAAAGAGCGATAACGTTGGAGCTTAACGGGGTGTAGAACACATGTGATGACGTCACCAACGAATCGACGACTGAATTAGTTGCCAACTAATTTGGTAATCGATTTTAATCGATTACGTCGATTAGTTGTTGCACCCCCTAGTGGCGAGTGAGAGCTGTCGTCTTCCCTTTACAAGCTTAAAAAATGTATTTATCGTGGGTATGTATTTATCAGAGGTATCGTTGGAAAGCTCCGTCTCTCCTGCACAATCTCATCTGATCCAAATATGGTCATTTCCTTTGTATCAGCAACCAATTGTGAAAGTACAAAGGGGTCTTAAAACAAAAAACTAAATCTCATTGGCTGGTGTCAATTTCTGACAACGTGATTCGTTCAGATGCGTCACGTGGTGTGCTAAAACACTTCTTGGTTTAGCTTTCGCTGGAAATTTAAAATCTCAAAATGGCAAAAGAACAGCGAAAAAAACATTCACAAAAACCAACAACATATTCCTATCAATATTCTGAAGGTTTTTACAGAAGGGTTTGTTCATATATCATTCATAGCCTGAAGTATACAACATTGTATACCTAAAAACATGGTGAAAATGGATATTTTAGGGCTGTTGACAGTATTTTCTGATTTATGGAGTGATACAAAGAGATATCCAAAATCCATTCTGTAAACATTTTAGATTCTAATACGACTACAAAATGAAACAAGAAATTTGAACCTGACTTTATCCAATGTTCAGAATTGTGTTCCTGAAATGTATTACAATATGTGCATATTTAATGAGATGATGGCTCATACATGTGAGGAAAATAAATAAATATTTATAAATAATGCAGAGAATGTTGTGAGTGACCAGGATGCAGGAGTTACAAAAGTACCTATTGTACAGTAACATTTTTAATAATGAATGTTCGTTTTAACATTTAATGTGTTGTAATAGCACCACAAGGAGGAGACTCATCCCTATTGCACGTAATCTGGAACCACAGACTGCTTTGAAACATTTGGGAATTTTGTTTGGGATTTGTTATTAGGACAGAAGAGAACAAAAAACAGAAAAAAGACCACTCCATAACTCTTATAAGTATCCTTACCTGGAGTCTTTGCAACAGTCGGTTCTGCTCTGTTGGTTTCCTTTTTAGCTCCGTCGCTCTCTCCCCCGTCGCTCTTCTTCTCCCAGGCCACAGATACTGCAGCTGTGCTTCCAGCAACAATGTCCATCTGACATTCTGAAGAGAAGCTGGGTTACTGGCACCGCTCAGAACTCAGACATTTACGTGACGTCATTTTATTTGCAATACCTTCAGATTCCTGCTTCACATCTGTACTCTCACTGGGGGTATCCTCTGTGGAGACGACTGCCTCAGCCGAAGGGGCGATCTCGCTTTTTGTTTCTGTAAAAAACAGAAGGGATTTGATATAAACAGTGAAAAAGAATAAGTGCTTCTCACTAAAGATCGATTTTGAGGAGGAGTATCATTTTAAAACTGAAAAACCGAGTGCCAACTTTTGGACGTTACAGAATATTTAAACAGAGAATACACAACACCTTCAACTTAAAGGTGGGGTAGGTAAGTTTCAGAAACCGGCTTGAGATACACTTTTTGTTATATTCCATGGAATGCTCTTAACATCCCGATAGCAATGAATATCTTAAGTACTTTGACAAAAAATCCATAAAAAAATGTCACCTGTGGAAGCCGTAATACTGTAAAAAGTACAACAGGCGGCCACTTTCACCATGGCAGAGTTAGGTTCAACATCGTCTACTGGTGGTAAAAGAAATAATGTAACGGAGCAAATTAGGAACAAAAACAAGGTGGAAACGAGGAGAATTCAAACCAGAGTCAATATCGGAGTTGCTTTTCAACGATGGCGACTACTGATGGAACACATGGGGGTTATTCCCTATCTTTATTCAAGAGCGTGGTATTTAAATTTGAGAGCATACTTTACGTATTTATTTCCCTCAAACCCTGTCCTCGCACTCAAATAGTGCCTGCTTGCACTCAGATTTGCTCTGCTTCTGCTCAAACTGTACGCTTGCACTCAGATATATTGCTGCTTACAGATTTGTTCTGCTCTCAGATTTATTCTGTTCGCGCTCGAAACTTTTGTGCAACAATCCTGTCAAAATCCCTCAACCAATTGGAGGCCAGGTGTCCTTGGGGGAAAAGTAAAGTTAGCCATTCACCTGATGGTAAAAGGAATGTTGTTTTCCATCTCGTGTTTGAAGCTCAAATACTAAAGTATATGCTGCCAAATTGGCTATAGTGAGGACATACAATGTGTTATGTGGGAGGCTCGTAGGAATATATGTAATATACGCAGTAATATAATCGGTTAACTGATATGAATGATAGTTTGTTGACAAGGCAAAAACGATTGGACCTAAGTTCAAAGATGGCAAATGCCCATTGTTTTGCTACTCAGGGTTTCCAATGACAAAAACATACTATTTAATGTAAAAAGAGCAATGTTTCGTTTAGTTATATTAATTTTTAAAGATGGATGATGCATAAAAACTGTGATGACCTTTCACATGGGAAACATACAAATGAGCCAATTATGTGGAAAATGCTGGAAGAAGAGGGAAAAAAACCCTTTTCTACAATAATCTGTAGATATTTATATTTGCATATGTGCATTTTTTATGTGGACACCTCATTTGTGATACTGATGTTTTTGTGTATTACTTTGTGCCTTGTATATATGTGGGATGAGTCAAATGCTTAAGGTTTGATATAGATAAGGCCACAAACTAAGAGCATCTGTGATATTCAAAGCATGACGAATTAAAATACATCTGTAATATTAATGAGTAATGTTTGAAATTCATTTTCTAGAAAACAAAAATGTTTGCAATAGTAACTATGATTCTTGGAAACATCTTACCGCTGTCCATGATCTGATCGCTGGTTCTCTTTTCTGCATCAGCAACTACCCCCGTAGACTTCTCATCCCATGATATATCCACAGTAGAAGTACTTCCTTTTACTTCAATGACGGCGTCCATCTGGGAATCTAAACACGCAGTTTGTTATTGGTACAGCTCACAGATACAAACAAACATCATGTGAGATGCGTTTGCAGTACCTTGTTCATCTTGGTTCTCCATGGGAGCATCTTCTGTTACGACTATTTGTTTGCTTGAAGAGACGATCTCAGTCTGTCCTTCTGCAACAACTATTGTATGATTTAAAGGTATTGTTATTATGTCAAAAAAGACAGCTAAATGTAATCTTCCACATGTTTATTAAATAAATGACTTGCCAGTTGTAACATTGTCCTCTTCTTCTACAACTTCACTTGTGCCAGCTTGGCTCTTTCTTGTACTACGTCTAGTAGCCTGGAAAAGAAACAAATACATATATTTCAAATCAGTAAGAACCCTGTTCACCCACACACAGATGGCATTGCAACTGAAACAGTTATTCACATTATTTGTATGTGTGTTTTATTATCTTGCGTCAATGGCAGCAGCATTTTTACAAATGCAAAAAAACGTATGAACTTCCTCCATTTGAATATATTATTACAAAATGTCTTCACATATGGTGAGGGACAGCTAACTTGTTGCTTTCCATTTAAACAGGCTGTGCAGTTGTAATGTATCTGCTCGAAACAGCTAGTACAACTCAGGTGATTATCAGCAGCTAGCCAACTGTTAGCTTGCAGCAAATAACCTAAAATAACGCAAAGCGGAAACATTAATTCAGTGCACTTAGTAGCCCCTTTAGAATACATGTAAATTAACGTAATTCTAACTTTAGATTTTTTACCATATTTAGTGTTACAACAGCAGACAATCAGAAACTGGTACAGCTAGCAGTCTTTCAGTCGTTCCTCCGGTGAATGCACGTGTGTGTTGAGCTAAAAACACCCCATGCGACTACTCTCGCACTGCGCATGCGCTAACTATTGACTGACGGATGCCTGTAAGTATTTCATTTCATTTGGCGTATGCACAACAACAATTAACAGAATCTCCCCCGCCGCCAGATATTCTCCAGTGTTTGGGCATCACTGCTGTGAGCACTGCACACATTTGGGAACTATTGGGTAGCAGCAGGGGAAAGATGTTAGCAGAGAGAAAACCTAGTTGGAAGTGTTTTCGAAGCAGGTAACCGCTCAAATGTATCTTTTCTTAAAGCTAGCTTAGTTACGTTAGCACCTAAACGTGACAGGGTTGACTGCTTCATCAGCGGTGATGTGTTTCAGCTCTCCACATGACATGACCCTACATTCAGACCCGGCGTCATGGGCCCGCCTATCCAGGATTTGGGCCCACTGTTTTAATCAGGGCTGAATACAACATTTTAATTGTTATATTATTATGTTCAGTCGCGGCGCCAGGGTATACTGGGGTAGGCTACTACAGCCATACCAATAAATGGCTTAGCCCCACCATGAAAAATGATGTTAAAGTAAGCAAAATAAAGTCTGCCAACTCGCGCGGAGTAAATTGCACAGACAGCAGTTAGTAAGATTGATTTCAGCAGTCACTTGTCAGGAAATACCGAAGGCTAGAAACGGTTTTGAAGGTTTTGTCACGTAGTGATCGTCTTCTCAATAGAACAACTTTGATAATGTCTTCTGGCCAATCAGAATCAAGATAACGGCGTGGTGTTGTTGCAGTAAGTCCCGACGGAGAATACTTTTGCTGTAGTACAGGGGTGCCCAACCAGTCGATCGCGGGGAGATTCCCAGTCGATCGCGAGATGTGTCTAAAAATAGAACAACAATATTCTTTTTTTATCGTTAATGTCCTATAACATAATCTTCCTGTGCTAGAATAATGCACTTGAACGCATCAAAGCGTTGTGATTGGCCGGCGTGACCCCATGTGTCGGGGCGTGGCTGGTGGGCAGTGGGCAGTATTTCGCTGACCGTGTCAACCATAGACATATAAAGAGTAGACGCCGCATTGGCTGCTGGGGCGCAAGAAATACGGCCGCCATCTTGGACCGGTCACCCTACAGACATTCTACCCATAGACAGCAGAGGTTTCAAGATGCCAGAGCACTGTGCAGCATATTGCTGTGCAAATCGGCGGACGATTGCGAACAGGGGTCGGGGGATTACTTTTCACAAGTAAGATTCAACATTATAATTGGTTGTATTTTGTAAATAGAATATTATTGTACTGTATTGATGTCCGCCAGCGAAATCGTAGCCAGCAAACATTATGTTCATGGCCAACTGAGACTTTATAAATCGCTGCTGTAACAAGTGAATTTCCCCGTTGTGGGATGAATAAAGTAAAATCTAATCTAATCTATCTAGGAAGAAGAAGGAAGAAAATAAGCTTGACCTCCTTCTTAAAATGTTTTTGTGTTGACTCTCAAATCTCCCGTTTTTATTTTGAAGGTTTCCCAAAGACAAAGATATGAGAAAGAAGTGGGAAGTTGCTTTGAGGAGGGAAGGGTTCACTGCAAGCGAGTCATCCGTGATTTGCAGTGAGCATTTTAAGCAGGACGAGTTTGACAATAGTAGGTGTATCATCATAAGGCTATTAGCATTCAGAAATGTAAATATTCTATTATCAATAACGTGTGTGTGGTGTGTGGGTGTGTGTGTGTGTGTGTGTGTGTGTGTGTGTGTGTGTGTGTGTGTGTGTGTGTGTGTGTGTGTGTGTGTGTGTGTGTGTGTGTGTGTGTGTGTGTGTGTGTGTGTGTGTGTGTGTGTGTGTGAGAGCTGACAGTTGAATCCAGTGACTGACAGAACATCAAATTAGAGCCAGCCTCCTTACTTGTTTGTGTCAAAAGAGATTCATATAAAAAGCAAAAGAAAAGCATTCCAGCACACAGGGAGCGGCTGGATTATATTATCAGTCCTTCCTCGTTCTTTATTTCTTTCACCCCCTCATCATATTTCGTTCCTCTTCCAGGTTCGTCAGGCGGCAGCTAAAGGCAACTGCTGCTTTGGAACAATCGACACCTGGCTGCTGTTCAAACTCACCAAAGGTGGGTGCGGCGTGTGAAGTGCAGCACATATGAATGTTGTGTTTTGACATTTCTCATAAGAAAGTACAGTCAGTCATCTATAATTTGTGGATTGTATTTCCATTGAACCTAGAACAGGACGTTAAATCCTCAACTGAATGTTCTTTGTTCCAAATCCTATTGCATCACTGATTGTCTAACATTTTGTATTGAACTCCTGTGGGAAAGGAGGGGTTACCAGGACGACCAGGCTAAATATGGATGTGTTTCACTCATGTTGGATGACATGGCCATCAGAAAACATGTGCAATATAATCCACATAACCAGTCAATGTCTGCTTTTGTCGACATGGGTGATGGAAACAATGAGACCGATGCTGCTACTGAGGCTCTTGTGTTCATGGTGGTTGGCCTACAAGGACATTGGAAGGCTCCCATTGCATATTACCTGACGAAGTCTTTGTCACCTGAAACACAAAGGGTCCTAATCTAAATCTAAAATCTAATCTAATCTATCTAGGAAGAAGAAGGAAGAAATAAGCTTGACCTCCTTCTTAAAATGTTTTTGTGTTGACTCTCAAATCTCCCGTTTTTATTTTGAAGGTTTCCCAAAGACAAAGATATGAGAAAGAGGTTCTCAGTCATGCTTTGGAGGAGCCGCATGCACGGGGCATTCGGGTGTCATGAGCAACTTTGTGTAAATATGGTTTGGGCGGGGTGGTGTAATGTTCTTGTGTTTAACTTGAACATTTACATTTTTTATATAGATGTAGAAGTACATTTTCATTTTTTATGACATAGATATTCATTTTTACTGATATATAACTTCTGTCTATGTATAATGTATTATTGTTTCTTCATTTTTCAACTTATTAAAATAGCTGAGTATAGGCCTACACAATATGCTTCTCTATCATATATAGACCATTAGTGTTTTTTTATGTGTGTGTATATATTATATCGTGTGTCTTTTGCAAAATACCTATCATACATAACATAGGCTATCAAATACCAGAATATTCTATTGCTGTTAAGCCTACTATGAATATTAAAATACGCCGAATCATGTGTCCAGTATCATGCCTACATATGACGTTTGCAGAAACCCCCCCCCCGTGAAAATCAGTTTTGTATTCAGCGAGTTATGATTGATAAAATGCGCTGACACTTCATTGCGCCTGCCAGACAGATTACACTGAGTGGAGCGGGTGACCGGTCCAAGATGGCGGCCCCACGGCTCGTCAGCGCCAATAGGCAGCAGCGGTCGATGCGGCGTCTACTCTTTATATGTCTATGGTTGACACCATATGTCTATGGTTGCACCATAGACATATAAAGAGTAGACGCCGCACCATAGACATATGACGCAACCATAGACATATAAAGAGTAGACGCCGCATCGACCGCTGCTGCCTATTGGCGCTGACGAGCCGTGGGGCCGCCAACTTGGACCGGTCACCCGCTCCACTCAGTGTAATCTGTCTGGCAGGCGCAATGAAGTGTCAGCGCATTTATCACTCATAACTCGCTGAATACAAAACTGATTTTCACGGGGGGGGGGTTTCTGAAAACGTACATATAGTAGGCATGATACTGGACACATGATTCGGCGTATTTTAATATTCATAGTAGGCTTAACAGCAATAGAATATTCTGGTATTTGATAGCCTATGTTATGTATGATAGGTATTTTGCAAAAGACACACGATATATAATATACACACACACACATAAAAAAAACACTAATGGTCTATATATGATAGAGAAGCATATTGTGGTAGGCCTATACTCAGCTATTTTAATAAGTTGAAAAATTAAGAACAATAAGACATTATACATAGACAGAAGTTTATATATCAGTAAAAATGAATATCTGTCATAAAAAATGAAAATGTACTTCTACATCTATATAAAAAATTGTAAATGTTCAAGTTAAACACAAGACATGACACCACCACCGCCCAAACCATATTTACACAAAGTTGCTCATGACACCCAAATGGCCCCGTGCATGCGGCTCCTCCAAAGCATGACTGAGAACCTCTTTCTCATATCTTTGTCTTTGGGAAACCTTCAAAATAAAAAACCGGTTATTTGAGTCAACACAAAAACATTTTAAGAAGGAGGGTCAAGCTTATTTTCTTCCTTCTTCTTCCTAGATAGATTAGATTAGATTTTAGATTTAGATTAGGACCCTTTGTGTTTCAGGTGACAAAGACTTCGTCAGGTAATATGCAATGGGAGCCTTCCAAATGTCCTTGTAGGCCAACCACCATGAACACAAGAGCCTCAGTAGCAGCAGCGGTCTCATTGTTTTCCATCACCCATGTCGACAAAGCAGACATTGACTGGTTTATGTGGATTATATTGCACATGTTTTCTGATGGCCATGTCATCCAACATGAGTGAAACACATCCATATTTAGCCTGGTCGTCCTGGCAACCCCTCCTTTCCCACAGGAGTTCAATACAAAATGTTAGACAATCAGTGATGCAATAGGATTTGGAACAAAGAACATTCAGTTGAGATTTAACGTCCTGTTCTAGGTTCAATGGAAATACAATCCACAAATTATAGATGACTGACTGTACTGTTCTTATGAGAAATGTCAAAACACAACATTCATATGTGCTGCACTTCACACGCCGCACACACCTTTGGTGAGTTTGAACAGCAGCCAGGTGTCGATTGTTCCAAAGCAGCAGTTGCCTTTAGCTGCCGCCTGACGAACCTGGAAGAGGAACGAAATATGATGAGGGTGAAAGAAATAAAGAACGAGGAAGGACTGATAATATAATCCAGCCGCTCACTGTGTGCTGGAATGCTTTTCTTTTGCTTTTTATATGAATCTCTTTTGACACAAACAAGTAAGGAGGCTGGCTCTAAGTTTGAGGTTCTGTCAGTCACTGGATTCAACTGTCAGCTCTTCACACACACACACCACACACACACACACACACACACACACACACACACACACACACACACACACACACCACAGCCCTGTTATTGATAATAGAATATTTACATTTCTGAATGCTAATAACCTTATGATGATACACCTACTATTGTCAAACTCGTCCTGCTTAAAATGCTCACTGCAAATCACGGATGACTCGCTTGCAGTGAACCCTTCCCTCCTCAAAGCAACTTCCCACTTCTTTCTCATATCTTTGTCTTTGGGAAACCTTCAAAATAAAAACGGGAGATTTGAGAGTCAACACAAAAACATTTTAAGAAGGAGGTCAAGCTTATTTTCTTCCTTCTTCTTCCTAGATAGATTAGATTAGATTTTACTTTATTCATCCCACAACGGGGAATTCACTTGTTACAGCAGCGATTTATAAAGTCTCAGTTGGCCATGAACATAATGTTTGCTGGCTACGATTTCGCTGGCGGACATCAATACAGTACAATAATATTCTATTTACAAAATACAACCAATTATAATGTTGAATCTTACTTGTGAAAAGTAATCCCCCCGACCCCTGTTCGCAATCGTCCGCCGATTTGCACAGCAATATGCTGCACAGTGCTCTGGCAGCTTGAAACCTCTGCTGTCTATGGGTAGAATGTCTGTAGGGTGGACCGGTCCAAGATGGCGGCCGTATTTCTTGCGCCCAGCAGCCAATGCGGCGTCTACTCTTTATATGTCTATGGTGTCAACAGGAGTGACAGTCCGCACACACACAAGACCGCAATTATGGCAGAAGCAAAAAAAGCCCAAAATATATAATTTCACTCCGAGTGGGAGGATGATTATTTTTGTATCTATTCCAATTCAAAGTCCATCTGTCTCATCTGCAATGCGAGCGTGGCTTTATCGAAGAAGGGTAATTTAGGAGCGGCATTTCAAAACAGTGCACAAACGCTACGAGACAGAATTCCCTCCTAATTCTGCCCTACGCTCCAAAAGGGGAGGGGCCTGAGAGGACAGCTAAATGCACAGCAGTCCATTTTCACCAGGCCCAACAACAAGAGCAAGGCTGCTACCATAGCATCTAATCGTGTCAGTCACGTTCTTGCGAAACACATGAAGTCTTTCAAAGACGGCGAAGTTGTGAAAGAAGCTTTCCTGGAGGCTGACGACGCGCTTTGGGGGACAGTAAAAATAACAGTAGCATTCAACAGGTTTTTGATATAATAAAAACTCACGTTAGATACCGTTATTAATCAGCTGTAAGTTTAGTTTGTTTGAACTTATTCATTATAGTTATTGTACAAAATGGTATAAGAATGCAAACTTAAATTGATTATAGTCTATTATCAATTCAGGTTAAGAAACTAGTGTTGCTTGCATCCTATTTTAAAAAGGCATTTCTTTTATAATCAACCTAAAATGCTACAAAAAAGGGTTTGATTCTATTAATTTTGTCTCTTTTATTGCACTTTGGCAGCAGATTCCTGAGTAGCTTCAGATCTGAGTTGTCTTATTAGTAAGCCTAATTTATACTTTTGTAGCAACACTATTTTTATATAATGGCAAAGAAAGGATTCAGAGTCTTTTCATTTTTCCTGTGTCATATGTGGCAGCACTGTTCAATGTTTCTTGAAAACATTACCCACTGTAGTATGTGACGTGTGAATAAACTCCAACTCGGTATCAACAACACTGTTGTGTAACTTCAGTTAAATACTTGTATGTGTGTAGATTAGAAAGAGGTGAGATAAGGATCTGCAGTATTTTATGAAGTATTATTGTACAAATGTCAGTTGTATACAAGTAGAAGTGTGTATTTACCTGGCAGTAGGCTGTCAGTAATGGCTATGCCTCTCTATTTGGACTGGTAGATCTCGGCAGACTGGCAACTTTAAAAGTAGCTCTCGGTTCAAAAAAGGTTGGGCACCCCTGCTGTAGTACATCCTTTATACAGTCTATGAGTACATCTCTATATACATCGATACAACATTACGTGTTGATAGAAATCAAGAATCGATGTCGATCCCCTCAGACCCCCATGCAGGGGTTGGGTTTTCAGCATGTCAACTCTTTCACCTGTGGGGAAATTGCAGGATTGGCTCCAGGTCGCCCTTTTTATTTACTACAAGACAAATGTGCCTTTTTATTTCATACAGTTCAATTTGGATTGAGACAGGGAAATAATCTAAACGGAGTGTGTATGTAATTACATTGCAAATACTGACTTGAGCCCCACCACTGTATGGGTTAGCCCTACCATAGATTACCCAACAAAAATACTCTGGAGCCGCCACTCATTATGTTTATTGTTGTTATTTGTAGGGCTTTGTCCTAATATTTATTTTGTGTTTAAACTATGTTGAAAGATTAGTTTAATATCATTTTTTTATTTTGCTATGAAATTCTGAATGAAAGGCTGCGCGCGAGACTGGTTTTTCGCTGGGTTGAGTCGTGTGGGGTTTTGAGTGAGATTGCGGCACAGCAGCCTGTCAGTTACTCTTGCTAGGTTAGTTTGGCTATTATCATTTCTATTTATCGGCAACAATGGATATCAGGAAGTGGTTCATGAAAGGAGTATGGCAACTCAGCGCCAGATGCAGGCACATTAGAAGACATCAGTTACGTTACCAACGAGCTAGCAAGCCAGCCAGAGACAAGGGAGGCTGGCAATCAATTATATTTTGAAGAGAAATTGACTCTCAAGCCGGCTCTGTCACAAACCTCCTGCTCTGTGCGCAAAGCAGACCGCTGCACATGCTCTCTGCCATCTCTCTCTGCCTCTCTCTCTCTCTCTCTCTCTCTCTCTCTCTCTCTCTCTCTCTCCTCTCTCTCTCTCTCTCTCTCTCTCTCTCTCTCCATTGCTCAACCTTACTCACCTCTCCAGTTTGCCTGCGTGCTAGCCCAAGTTAGCACAGCGTTTACAAATGTGCCCGCCCTGGTAAATCAAATGCCCGCCCAGAGACGTACGTCTGCCGCCGGTTCTGCCTACATTACACAGACTGACTGAGTATTACTTTGACTTGCAGAATAACTTGTAAGAGCATTTATTTTGTACATGTTGTGTATTATCGATGTGTTTGTACAACTCACACAGTAGCATTGTAATTACTCTTTTATAACTAATATTAGACTCTTTTATAACTAATATTTTAGCCCTGATTGTGTCTCTGTGGTGGTTTTAGACAGGACACTTATTACATTGAAACTGGTCTCAAACAGGTAGAACTGGAATTCGAATAACTGCGGTCCGAAGTTCGGGTTACAGCCTCCCCAAGTCAGCTCCCAGGCTGTAGACAGGGCCAGTGCGAGCTGACCATGGAGGGGTGGTGGAATGGTTTGAGGACAAGCAGGAAAGAGTGTTCACCATGGGGAGCCACAGGAACTGTTTTACTAAGGAGAGTTTCATTTTGTCTGTGGATGTCGGGACTACTTCGATCAGATGTCATGTCTATGACAAGGAGGCAGAAATCCGAGGGTCATGCTCCACCATGGTATGTATCTATTTCTCGCTTTACATGTCTTGAACACAGACCTAGATTATTTTGGTGCTGGACTTTCTGTTTTCTTTGCTAATATGTTATCATGGATACATTACATGTTTATAAGGATATATTTATCTGTACATATTATTTATACTTAAGTCTGTTAACCTTCGCACATTCTTTGTACAATTTTAAGCATTCTACACAAAACTACTTATAAAAACTGCACAGCTCTTTCATTTGAATTCAGATACATATGTAAACAATGGAAATGTAAGATTTCTTATATTTTGTGTGTAGTTGTCTTGTGATCTTTATTTATGTTAGTTGATTTTTTTTCATTTACTTTCTATTATGTTTCATTGCATCAGTCTCTACATTCAACACATACACACACTTGTACTAGATTATAATAAGGCTGATCTATATGTTTCCTTTGCAAAGTCCTTCAGTTTTCTACATGTATGCACAAAAGTACTACTTATTCAGATATATTGTACATCTTTAATAGTATTTTGACATTTATTTTTGTACTTTTATACTCATTCTATTTATGTTTCTTGATTTTTGTATTTCAATTTTTTTTTACTTTGTTTATATTATTCACTAATACAACAAAGCGTTTTAAACCGAATATTTTTTGTTCCGATTGTGGATTCAGGTGGTTCCCTTGTATCCAGAGGTAGGACATGTGGAAATGGACCCAGAAGCAATATGGGAAGGGTTTATCACTGTGGTCAAGGGAGCTGTGCAAGGTACAGTTTCAATGTCCTGTTGCTACACATACTAAGGAGATAGACTGGATGTGATTCATTTTACATGTTAATATCTGCAATACGTATTTGGTAAATATGTTGCTAACCAAATACATGTTAAATGAATGAAACGTTATTTATAGAGCGCTTTTCATAAACAAAATGTAACATGAAGTGCTTCACAGACAAAAGAAAATACTACCCCTCCCCTTCCAATCAATTGATGATTAATAATAACACGTCATATCAACTGAACTTAATTTATATAGAAGTTAATAAAACAAGACTAAATAAAACAACATTTAAAAATGTGTAAACACTACCACTCTCACGTCCTCTGGTATGCTGGTAGTCTCAGCTATATGTAGTATTTTTTTTCCAAAGAGAGCAAATAAAGCGAAAGGCTGGCAAACATTCACTGAATTGCCGGTTCCTCGAGTCCAACCGACATGGCTACTGTTCAATACAATCAAATAAGCCTCCCTGCAATAAATAACATCCTTAATAAGGGTATCCTGTCCTTTAATTGAATGGATCACAGTGTACAAGATTACATATTGAAATGTGAAAGGCTGCTCACAACCAACCAGACGCTTTAAGCTGGCCGGTTTTTCCAAAGTTGAAGAGCTGACTGAAGTAATTATTAGGCATTGTTCAGGAATGTATTAAACCCAGAACACTTCACCATTTATTTACCCAATTCACCCAACCTATTTATGTACAGGGTGTACTTGTCTCTGTTCTTAGAAAGCACACAATAATCCCTGTGCGTCAGTTCCTATTCCCTATTCCCCAGCGCAACTCTTTTAATGATTGTTTTGCTCTGCTCATGTAGATGCAGGAGTCCACATGCGTCAAATAGAGGCCCTGGGCATCTCCACTCAAAGAGCCACTTTCACAACATGGGACCGGTGAATAATCATGATACATCCAATTACATCCAATAAAGCCGGTTTCACTTTTAAAGGACAACTGCTGTAAAACACATGTTCCTTTCACTTTCACTTTCACAGGAGAACGGGAATTCCTTTCCACAACTTCATCAGCTGGCAGGATCAGAGAGCTGCAGATTTGGTGAAGTCCTGGAACAGATCCTGCACAATGACGGTGAGTCTTAAGCCTACACACCAAAGTGCCTCACTAGTATATAGTATACTCAAATGCGTACTCTATATATTTGAAAAACTCAACAGCAATGTCTCTTTCAAAGAACCATGACAAGATGACCTATAATCCACATAACTTGTTGAAATCAGATTCATTTAGGAACCTTTTTTCTTTCTAGCAAAATATACCTGCTAACAGTAAAACTACTCCGTAGGATGCATACACGTACTAGTGGACTAGTGCTGTGTCTCCATTTGCGTACTTCTGTACTTAGATCAGCTATTTTGAGTGCATGAAGTTGAATGTGGATCAGTATCCCCCGTCTCACACTCAACGATCGCCATGTTAGCCAATCAAAGTGGCACAACCAACCACAACTTCAGTTGCTCAGGTGAACGCAGCTACAGGGGTGCACATCACTTGTTTGCCCTGGTTCTCAAAGGAGCACCTGGAGATGTTGCTTGGTGCTCATCCTTAAAATGAAATAAACCGTAACTTTTGAGGAGGTCTTGACTTTATTTGTGGAATAATACTATACTATAAATACAATACTAGTGTGGAAAGGAGGCCACTGTTAATTTAAATAGGTTAAATGAGCAGTCTGTAATGATTTGCAACAATGCTAGCTAGCTGTAGCTATGTACGAAGGACAATAAAAAGCCTTGAAACTTGAACCGTGCATTTAAGGAGACTTTTAAACTATTTGAATGCAGCCTTGATAAAAACAATGTGACAGCATCAGTGCTGATAATCAGGTTCCTTTGCTATGTATGCAATGCCATTTCTATCTCTGACAACTGCAGGCCATCCAGGGCGTGATGAAGGTGCTCTACTTCTTCACTAGACAGAAACGCTTGCTGTCAGCAAGTCGTCTCGTCTTCTCCCCCTCAACATGTAACCTTCCGCCTCGTCTGGGCCCTCACACACTACAAGCAGGTGTGTGTGTGTGTGTGTGTGTGTGTGTGTGTGTGTGTGTGTGTGTGTGTGTGTGTGTGTGTGTGTGTTTGTGTGTGTGTGTGTGTGTGTGTGTGTGTGTGGTGTGTGTGTGTGTGTGTGTGTGTGTGTGTGTGTGTGTGTGTGTGTGTTGTGTGTGTGTGTGTGTGTGTGTTGTGTGTGTGTGTGTGTGTGTTTTTTGTTGTAGGTGTTGGTGGCAACCCTCTCCGCGTCGGCATTAGAGTGAGGGGAGCACTAGAACAAGTTGAGCTATTTTAGTGGAGCCTCCCAAACTGGCTCAAACCCGGTCACCTTTAAAAAAAGGAACCAAGAGACTCTATTACTCAATGCTTTGCTTTTGATTTCAATTGATTATGTGCATGTCATGTGGTGCCAAAATATTTCTTACCTTGCACTTGATTGAGGACATACTCCCCCAAAACAGCTGATATTCCAGGAACTCCTCACACACCTTGTCCTGTTCCTCCGGCCCATGGAGAGGTAGTAGTTCCTGAAATCTAAAAAGAGCACCATGTGTAAAGAACTGATTAATGTATTCAATCAAAGTATTGAAATCCTGGAAAATGTTGAAACCCTTACCTGTCCTATATGGGTAGGTGCTGGGGGGAAAGGATTATTTCGAAAGAACGATTAATCGGGCGATGTGGTGTGTGTGTGTGGTGTGGTGTGTGTCTGTGTGTGTGTTATCCCAGGTGTGTGTGTGTGTGTTATGTGTGTGTGTGTGTGTTGTGTGTGTGTGTGTGTGTGTTGTGTGTGTAGTGTGTGTGTGTGTGTGTGTGGTGTGTGTGTGTGTGTGTGTGTGTGTGTGTGTGTGTTTTTTGTTGTAGGTGTTGGTGGCAACCCTCTCCGCGTCGGCATTAGAGTGAGGGAGCACTAGAACAAGTTGAGCTATTTAGTGAGCCTCCCAAACTGGCTCAAACCGGTCACCTTTAAAAAAGGAACCAAGAGACTCTATTACTCAAATGCTTTGCTTTGATTTCAATTGATTATGTGCATGTCATGTGGTGCCAAATATTTCTTACCTTGCACTTGATTGAGGACATACTCCCCCAAAACAGCTGATATTCCAGGAACTCCTCACACACCTTGTCCTGTTCCTCCCCGGCCCATGGAAAGGTAGTAGTTCCTGAAATCTAAAAAAGAGCACCATGTGTACGAGAACCTGATTAATGTATTCAATCAAAGTATTGAAATCCTGGAAAATGTTGAAACACTTACCTGTCTATTAGTGCTGGGGGGAAGGATTATTTCGAAAACGATTAATCGGGCGATTATGTGTGTGTGGTGTGGTGGGTGTGTGTGTGTGTGTGTGTGTGTGTGGTGGTGTTGTGTGTGTGTGTGTGTGTGTGTGTGTGTGTGTGTGGTGTGTGTGGTGTGTGTGTGTGTGTGTGTGTGTGTGTGTGTGTGTGTGTGTGTGTGTGTGATGTGTGTGTGTGTGGTGTTGGTGTGTGTGTGTGTGTGTGTGTGTGTGTGTGTGTGTGAAGAGCTGACAGTTGAATCCCAGTGACTGACAGAACATCAAACTTAGAGCCAGCCTCCTTACTTGTTTGTGTCAAAAGAGATTCATATAAAAAGCAAAAGAAGCATTCCAGCACACAGGGGAGCGGCTGGATTATATTATCAGTCCTTCCTCGTTCTTTATTTCTTTCACCCTCATCATATTTCGTTCCTCTTCCAGGTTCGTCAGGCGGCAGCTAAAGGCAACTGCTGCTTTGGAACAATCGACACCTGGCTGCTGTTCAAACTCACCAAAGGTGTGTGCGGCGTGTGAAGTGCAGCACATATGAATGTTGTGTTTTGACATTTCTCATAAGAACAGTACAGTCAGTCATCTATAATTGTGGATTGTATTTCCATTGAACCTAGAACAGGACGTTAAATCCTCAACTGAATGTTCTTTGTTCCAAATCCTATTGCATCACTGATTGTCCTAACATTTTGTATTGAACTCCTGTGGGAAAGGAGGGGTTGGTAAAAAGGCCTTGGAGCATGAATACGTTTGTTTGTACCTTTTTTGAAGAGCGATTATGTGATGTGTCACCTGTGACAATTATGATGTTTCAGGGAAAGTCCACGCCACAGATTACTCCAATGCCAGTTCTACAGGAATCTTCGACGCCTACCAGGTGTGATGTTTGTCAAGTTTGTTTACTGTTTATTTCTGTTTTGGTGTGAGGTTTAAATATTCACATCCTTTATCTTATATACCTTTTTCACAGATGTGTTGGAGTGGCTTTCTCAGCTCTATGATTTCTATACCTCTCTCTATTTTCCCCAAAGTAGAAAACACTAGGTGAGTTAAGCATTACCTCCGAAGAGACCCTATTGTGCTTCCTGTAGTGTGGTCTATAGGTGTGTGTGCATGTAAATGGTCTGCAGGCTGAAAGGCTACAAATACTCATACAAGACATGTTTTCAAGAATTACAAATAAAACACAAACTCAAAATCTTTGTATAAACAAAAAAAAGCAAACAATAATCAAACTCAATAATCCCAGACATTTTGTAATCTATTATTGACCATAAAAATGATTAATTTACAAAAGGCTGAAAAAACAAATATATAAAGTTCTTCAACTCAAAATAAACGTTCACATTCCACCCATAGAGTAAAGTCTGATTGTTTAGTTTTTCATTGGAAAAAAAGAACATTTCTGTTTGCGCAAGAGTCAGCATATTGTACTAAATACAATGTATGGAAATGTCCACTATCAAAAGGATATCTGTTTGTGATCAGTAAAACATTATTAAGATTGAGTTGTCTCTGCTCTCCTCATGCTTCCAGCTATGACTTTGGATTCACAGACCCGTCCATATTCGGGCTGCCCATCCCCATCATGTCCGTGGTGAGTGGCTAAGGTCACTAAGTGTAATTAGAAACATTTATTACAACATTTGCATTCCAGTTACGCCAGCGTGTCCAAGTTCATGGCATATGTTGTGAAATGGAACTGATGCCAAGTTATTGGTAATCATCAGCACAGGTTTCCTGAGGGCAAACGCATGACAACTCCTGCTGGAGACGGGCCCTGCTTTCTGTAACAGTGAGGCCTTAGATCTAAACATTTTCTTTTAACAACATACTCATGTGACGTCTCTATATAGATAGCGGACCAGCAGGCAGCCATGTTTGGAGAGTGCTGCTTTGATGTTGGTGATGTCAAGATCACCATGGGAACCGGCACCTTCTTGGACATCAACACCGGGAATACACCACATACATCGTCAGCAGGTGAAGCAAAATATATTCACAACATTATTTATCCCATCTACTCCAGAGCAAGGACAAACTGTTGGAATGGTCCCTCTGTGTTTTAAGTATTGTACCTTTTGGGTTAAGTTATTGGATCTTCTTAGTTTACAATATATACTTATGGAGGAATAACATTTAATTTGTCCCTGAGCCTCCGGATAGTTCAGTGGTTAGAGCTGACGGCCATATGCAGTGTCCGCTGCCAAGTACACGAGTTCTACTTCTGAGCCCGCAGAACGTTCCAGGCAGTGTCCTCCCCTCTATCTCCCCCTTTCAACACTATCTCCAATAAATGCACTCTCTGGCCCAAAAAATATACAGTAATATACTTTTGTTAAGGGCATATTTTTCTATTTAAACTATTGAATTGTTCTCAGGGAATTCATTACAGTTTGATATGATTATGAATGTGTGTACCGGGTAACTGCTCAGGTATTACCTTCGGCGTGCGCCCTCATACCAAAATGCCAATTTCCCTGTAAAATGTTAAAGTGATGCCAGAAAACAATATTTCTGCTCATCAAAAACGGTATGATTACGATGAAAATGGTGTGAAACAGACGGTCGCACGGCAGTGACAGCTTTGTTTTTTTGCTTTGCTCCGACGTCGCGATGTTTTGAGTTTGCAGCACCATCTTGTATACAGGCGTCATGTTCTTGCGAGAATTGATATATCTTATACAAGATCAGCGCCACAGTATTTCCCTCATACTATATTTGTATAGAAAGAAAACCCTTATACATACGCATACGATACGCATACATACGATACGCAGCACGTGTCTGTGTGGATAACTACTGTAGGTGTATGTAGTATCTCTGTCTGTTTTGAGATGAGCAGACCTGCGGATCATTTGGCTGCTGGTAAAAGCTCCTGAACAATGAAGAATTAAGAAACCTTATCTGTGAGAAGCCGACCAAACGACAGACTTGATTCCACCTTTCAGCTGTACTTTGTTGATGTTTTGATTGAGGAAACCCCTATTGGCAGAAAACCACATATTGTGAGTTAAAGAGAAGTATGTCCTTTCTGTCCTGTTATATGTATCCCTTTTGTTTATATACGTATGAACACAAAATACTTTAAGTTCATTTAAATTCAAAAAGAAAGCAACGTCAGGCCCTTACAGCTGCACTTTCATGGGGAAAAGAATAATAATAATTCCCACAAATTCAAACGGGTCCTCCTAAAGTTGTCAGTGTCTGAATGTATCCATACCGACAAAGCCATTGTGTGTCCCCAGGTCTGTATCCTCTGGTGGGATGGAAGATCGGCTCAGAGGTGGTGTACCTGGCCGAGGGCAATGCAGCGGACACGGGCACCGCCATCAAATGGGCTCAGGAGCTGGGTGAGACACCTGATTAGTATTTATTTCATGTTATCTGCAAGGAGTTATGGTCAGTAGTTCAAACTTATTTTAATTGTATTATTATTATTTTTGTGTACGTTTATATTCAATTCATTTTGATTCACAAACAGTTTAAAACACACATACACTCATAAGACATGATAGAGACATGTGATATATAAGAAGCTTTAGGAAAGGGACACGAAACACAGGGAATGACTAGGTACCATCATATTTTTCTGTGTTTGTAGTAGAATTGTCTATTAAATAGTATTCTAATTTATTCAGAATTAGTTTATTGTGCATTCTTTAGATACTCTATTGATATACATCCTTTCTACTTTTAAAGTATTTATATGTACTGTTTATTTGTATTTTGGTCTATTCTTAACTTGTGTTAACGACTTGTTAACTTTCTGCTGCAGTGACAAAACAGTTTGAGGCGTATAAAGTGTGTCTGATTTCATGTAATGGGATCCAAATAGAAACATAAACAACTAATACTAAGACCTAATAAACACCTCAGATATATGCCAAAGGGAAACTAGTGGTACAAACCTAATGCATTTCAGAGTAGAGCAACATGTGTACAATTACCCAGTGATTACGTGTAGTCAAGCTCTGACTTATTTAATAACAGCTGCTGCTTTCAACCATTTTTAAAGAACGATGAACACGTTTATATTGTTTAATGAATTTGTCCATACATGAGGACAAAAACACAATGCTGGAATCATCGAAATCAGCCTGGGGGGGCGCCAGAAGCTTCAGGGGAGGCGCAGCGTGAGAAAAAAGACGAGTAAAGTGTCACTGGCACACTTTTGGCTGTCTGTGGAGACCGAGTTCCCCCACCTCGCCAACAAGGCTGTGAAGGTGCTCATTCCCTTCACCTCCACCCGGGGGCGGGCTGGCCATCTGTGTGTTCTGGAGAATCACAGAACGGCTGGTCGTCAGCGGGCCGGTGGCGGCTGGCTCGGTTCGCTGACGGCCGGCACCCCTTTATTTTTTCTGTTTTTAAACGGCATCATTTAGTTGCGCTGACGGGCGACCGAGGTCCGTTCAGCGGGCCGTTTCCACGCAGCGAGGCCCCCCCCCACTTTGATCAAAAGCAAGTACCGGTCAAGGCTGCAGCCAGAGGATGCCTGTGTGCACCAAAGACGCAGACTCATTGTTCCCACTACAGTAGGGCTGAGTGTAATGAGGAGGCGTTCAGTGTGTTGCCGGAGCATAGAAGGATTTATCCACCATGTTGAAAATGTTAAAAAAAAAAATCTCTCACTGGACCTCTTTGAAATGCAATTGAATACCCCTGCATTATAGCAACAACAATAATAATAATAATAATAGCAATAATAATTGGGAAGGGGGGGCGCGGTAGTTCTTATGCTCTCCTTCCCACACTTTGAAAACCCCTGATCTAAATGATCCACGTTTGAGAGAAAATCTTCCTTACACTGAATATATTAGCGTGTGACAGATTCAGAGGGTGTGTGTGTGTGTGTGTGTGTGTGTGTGTGTGTGTGTGTGTTGCAGAGCTCTTCTCTGACGTCCAGGAGACCAGCGACATGGCTTACAGTGTCAGTGACTCAGACGGAGTGTGCTTCGTTCCCTCCTTCAACGGCCTGCAGGTAGACTATTGTGTGATAATGTCAAATACAAATCTATGTACTTTTATAAACATAGTGTGTACAAATGACAGCAATAAAGCAAAACAACACATGTACTTACAGTAGCATTTATAGATTTGAACTGATATGAGCATGGATCTATTTTTGTTTTGTCTTTCTGTAACATGGTTATGTGTCTCTTTTTTTCCTTTGCCCTCCATTGTGAACTGGCCCTTGTAAGTCCTGGATGTTCATAGCTTGTATCCATGTCATGACATAATCAAGTGTTCTTGCACCATGTAAAGCAGTTCACTGCACTCTCTATGACCAGAGGCTCATTTCACTTTGAAGGTCCAATAGGTAACATTTCCACATACTGTACACATGTCTAGAAAAACCCGTGTTATATATTTTGTTGTAAGTTGTGTAGTTACTTTTCCCCAAATGTTCTAAACTATTTTAAAAGCTGAATTCATAAAGTGATTTTTATAAGGATTTTAGATCCTGGTGGTTTCTTTCTAACTATATATTTTAACCAGATGAAGGATTGTAGTCTTAAACCTGCTAAGCCATTTAAGCGCCAGCCAGATAGGACTGGAGACACACTGGTTTTCTTTAGCGTCATACTGCTTTAGTTAGTGTTTTACCGGTTTGAATGACCGCACAGGAGGAGACCTCTGAGGACAATTCGGCTTCCTGTAAAATCCTCCTGACAAGAGTCCTTCATTGTAACCGACGCTACTTCACAACGCCACCTAACTCTGTTCCTCTGGTTTGATTGAGACGGCAGAAAACGACTTATTGTGTGTTTAATGCAGAGACCCTAGGACCATTTTGATTTTCTTTTTGTACTTACCAGGTCAGTTTTTCACTTTTAGAAATGTAACATTTGTGTATAAATGTATCCAAAGGCTCCTCTGAATGACCCCAAAGCCTGCGCCTCCCTCATGGGCCTCAAACCCTCCACCACTAAGAGTCATCTGATCCGAGCCATTCTGGAGTCTGTGGCCTTCAGGTGAGAAACTTTGAAGAGATTGTTTTACCGTTCGTTCTCTTCATGCGTATCGATATTACTCCTCATGCGCTTCTTATTCTTTACAGGAACAAGCAGCTCTATGACACAACCCTGAGGGAAACTCATATCCCCATCACAAAGATCAGGTGCACTTTCTTTCCCTGATGTTCTAATTCATATATATTCTTATAAATATCCAGACATTGGATTTGGAATGTGAATAAAAATGAAATTAATATCCCAAATAAATGAAATATAAAAACTATTTTACCACTTTATCCAAACCAATGCGGTATGCAGTGTTGGGAAAGTTCACTTTCTACATGAACTAGTTCAGTTCACAGTTCACACATTTTAAAATGAACTAGTTCAGTTCATAGTTCATAATTCAAAATGTTGAACTAAAGTTCATGGTTTCAAAAATGAACTAATTTATAGTTCATAGTTCTTTTTTCAATACGTTGCTGCGAGCTATTATTTGTCTCCTGTACGATGTTAATGGGCCATTTCAATGTTTACAATATCCTCAGAGGGCCGTACAAGTTATTGACCTCTGCTTAAAAAAACTAAAATCACAGCCCATTCATTTCATTCTGTGCAAAGAAAAAGCAACCTCTTCATCCAGATATCTCACCATGACTCGCGTATGCATGCACGTGCAGGGTGTGGCGTGACCACCAACACAGAAAGATATGGACACAAGATGTGTGCAAATGTATTTAGTTTCCTATCCATGTGAACATGGTTTAAGTGGGTGGGGGGGGCCTAACCTCCTCTAGAGGGGTCCGGGGGGCATGCTCCCCTGGGAAGATTTGTTGCACTTTGAGAGCAACATTAGGAGATCTATGGACACATCTCTCAACACCCAAACACAACTGTAAGCAGATTTTCTTTTAATTTATGGATATTTGACAAATCACTCCCCTTTGAAACTGTATTCTTCTTTATTAATAACTGTCATATAGTATTTTATACCTGTTTACTTTATTCTCTTGTTTTTTTTATAACTATAATGATCATATAAAGATGTGCCTTTACCTCACTGGTTGTAGAAAACGCTTCTTATATTTGTTAGCATAGCTAGCTAACCAGATGCTAATGATAACAACACAGTTATTGACTGTCTGATCAGTATGACAGATGAGCAGATCGCCACTGGGCTTTCAACTAAAGACACAGACACGCAGAAACTGCGGCATGTGTATGGACTTATCGGTACTGCAATTTCTGAAGTGCTGGAGTGGCGTTCTGGTGCTCTCCGTCAGAACTGCACCCCTGTCAGTCGAGACATATACCACGTGATGACACGTTAGGCTCGTGTTGTGTTCAAGGACCCTGACTTTGGCCAGGAAAAACAGGCACTCGCTTGTTTAATTAATTTTTTTGCGGTCTAGATTTCTTTCATTTTTTTATTTTTTGCGTGTGTTTATAAATTACCTCGAGGGCCGTACCACATTGTCTCGCGGGCCGTATAAGGTTCCCCACCCCTGCCGTAGAGTCTCACTCTGAGCGAGTGCTGCTGCAGCTGCTCTCGGCTTCGTCCATACTAATTCATTCATTCATTCAATGCTCGCCGGTTCCGCGGTTCCACATTGTTTGTTGTGAGGAGTCTGATATATTTAGTATATTTATATTTTAGTGCGACAGCCAGGGGTGACAGGCGCGTACGCGTCACAGGCAGCTTGCTGTTGCCAGATTGGGTGGTTTTCCGCATTATTTTGAAGCCTGTTTACGGTGTGTTTTAACTGGGTTTTCGGCTGAAAGGCATATGAAATCTGGCACACTTTTGAACGCCGTTATAATACAGTGCTGAGAATGAACGCACTTTTGAACGCCGTTATACAGCGCTGAGAATGAACGCGTTCTCAATTACGTTCATCTAGCGGAAATACAGTACGTTCAGTTCACGTTCGCCCAAAATATGAACGCGTTCATGAACGATCGTTCATTGAACGCGTTCAGGTACATCACTGGCGGTATGATACAGTATGTGACGTATAACAATGGAGGTAATGTCCATGTACTGTCGATATTTTAAAAGTCATGTCGTTATATCAACTGATCATGTAAAAATGATCGAGGTCATGTCGATATCCTGAAAATAATCATTCTTGTCCATATCGTACAATAAGTCGGTAACTTAAAAACCCTTGACGTCATGTCTATATATCGTACGATAAGTCAATCGCGTTAGCTACCCAGGTCATGTCCGTATTTCGATGGATAAATCAATTAAAATTAATGAATGCGGTAAAGTACTTAAAGCGGACCTTTCATTTCAATCTTTATTTCGAACAGATACAAAAAAACCATCATTTATATCATGTAAAAATACTCAAGGACATAATATTGACTCAGAACAAGAACGTCTATGCAATGCCAAAGTCTAATGTTTACACAACCTGCTGTTTATTCTGGCCTCATGTTGGCTGAAGTGCTGGAGACATTCCTATGCCAACAAACATGCATGTAAACATAACGCTCAATGAAGAGGGTTAGGTCCATATGATGTTTATAACGTATTTATAACACGATAGTGTAAAAATGTCCATATATGGTACGATAGTCAACGTTAAAAGGTTTGCAGTCATGTTGATTCATCATATGATACAAGTCAATTCATCTAGAAATGAGTGGGGTAATGTTCAAATATCAAGACAAGTTGATAACATAAAAAATGTATTGTACGATCATTTATACAATAAATATAATAAAGCTACACGACCAAATCAATAAAGAAAGAAGACTCATGCTCTTTAAACAAACATGTGTGCAATCCTCAAGTCTTGAGCTGCCGTCACATGATCAGTGTTATAACAGACGTTGCTGTTGTTTTCCTATGAAGAGAGCATGTTGAACATTTCCAAGAAATGTCACAGAGAGGCGCTCTCAAAGTTCAATCTATTTGAACTTTGACCTTTTGACATGCAACCAGCCAGATAACAGCTGTAGGAAGTGGCTCAAGCTAGCAGGGGAGGAGGATGCCAAAGGAAAGGAGAAAGGAGAAACTAGCGGAGATAACCGTGGAACATGTGAAGGCAGCTTAACAGTAGGTACATCCTGCTGTTAATTCTGGCCACGTGTTGGTTAGGGTTGGATTATCTTTTACATTTCTTACATTCTTATGTAAACAAGCACGTAAATACAACAGGCAGTATATACTACAGGTCAGCAAAGATCAAGATCATGTCCAGATAACATATATATGATAACATAAAGGTAACATATAGTCGATGTCATAAAAATGGTCAAGGGCATTCATGGTCATTAAGGGATAAAGCTATTCTTGTGGCAGGCCTATGCACAGGGGTTTACCTCCCATAGTGGTCCCACAACATTTTAATATTCCAGCTTACGGTGCAATATCTGATATAGTGTCTGGATTTCAGCCAGGAAACTGGGCCTAACAGAGTGGACTCTCGTGTGCTCTGCTAATGCAGTCCAGCTTTATTGCCAATGCATTACGGGGTGTATATTTCTCTGATGCCGTTACAGTAAAGTGAGTTGCAGTGTAATTGAGTGTGCCATGTTATTTCCGGTCCCAGGGTGGATGGCGGCGTTTCCACCAACAACTTCGTCATGCAGCTGACTGCAGACCTGTTTGGCAGAAAGGTATCCCGACCCCACCACTACGAAATGTCGTGCTTAGGGGCCGCTTTCGTCGCTGGACTTGGAGTCGGTACGCAAACACACACACTCACACACTCACACATAACATATCCATTGTGCTGTAGGCTTTTTAAGCTGTTTGTTGTCTTCCCATCAACTGCAACAATAAGATGTTTTATACTAAGTGTATTATGTAAGACAACAGTACAATGTGACCTTAGAAAAGAAGGAACCAAGATATTTAGGATCAGAAATGTGTCCTCTGCTCAGAGATTTTATTCATAGGAAAACCTGCCTTTCATTAAGCTTTTTAGTTTTTAAGTAACATTGTAATCCTGCTACAAATACCCAATATTTAGAAACAGTGATCTGATTACGTATTTGTTCACGTAACTGTAATACAGTTCCCTTTTTGTAGGGATTGCCACACACTTTAATACAATACATTTTCAATACACACAATTCAAACACAACATTTAGCCTTCATTCTGAGTTTAAAAAAATCAAGTTAAAATGAAATGAACATATCTTGATGTATTATCACAGATCACCATTTCCATTTTTTTTATGATGACACCAGATGCAATAGATTTAACCTCTTAAGCCCTGAGCCTGTTTTTCAGGTTTCAGGCTCGAAAATGCCACTAACACAACAAAGACTATATCTTCACTTCTAAAAGGGGTAAATTAATAATCTTTTCTCTCAAAGCAAGGTTACATCTGTGAGTTGGATGTAGAAGTGTCAGAATCAATATAGATGTTTTTATTTTAAAGTATATTCAGATGGAACACAGTAAAAACATGTAAATTCTAATGTCCGCCTAAAAAAAATCCATTACTTATAGTGAAAACAACCCTTGAATGATGGGCTAGTAGATTAAAAGCTTTAGGAATCCAAACTATAACATATAATAAGTACCCTGTATCAAGATTGATGCAAAACAAGTGAAATTTGACCTTTTTAGAGAGGTTTAGAAAAATAAAGTCCAAGCAGACTCACCTCTGGGTAATTTGGGAACCATCAGTTCCATTTGAACTTTTTCACTGTAAAAATCATTTTATTACTTTGAATTATCACTATAGGTATTCATTCCATCCAAATACAACTGTTGTGAAAACAAACCCCGAAAAAAACATAGGCCTACTCTGTTATCCTCTTACAGTGAGCCTCTGAATTAGCCCTGAGCGAAAAATGCTAACCTATTACTGCACCGAAAATCACTCCTAGCTCCCTTATTACTTATCCTAGCTGCACATCCAACACATTGTTTATGATCATAAAGACACAGAATCTAACGGTGCCCACCTCAACACTGAAAGATACAAACTCGCGACGTTATCAACAAAAACGTACATCAAAACAAGTGGCGCTAGCGCTAATGCGCTAGGCTAACATGGCTCACCTTCCTCTTTGTCTGGTCTAAACTGGTCTTCAATGGCATTAAAACGATAAAAACGATGATATAGTTAATCCATAGGTTAATATCCAATGTGGCTGTTTCCCCTTTGAAATGTTCTGATAATCTATAAGCAATAAAACTGCAATTCCGTTATCTGCTGTCCGCTCTGGGTCCTGCAATTCCTGCTTCCTTACGTAGTAAACAATAAGTAAAGTCTGCTGCGTAATGTACTTAAGCTGGCTGGCATTCTTTATACTTTACGCAGGACCACATCTCTGGAACCCATTGGTCGATTTGGGTGATTTAAACTTTTTTCTTAACCATTACATCCAATAGAATTGATGGGCAGTTCCCAAATCCACGTAAACATTACCATTGCGGACGTAATAGAGAAGCAAACTAAACATATCTGAAAGTACAAGCCTGGACGGCAAAACGTTATACCCAGTATATTGCCATAAATATGATGATGGATTATCAGTAAACATTTCTACGTGACACAAAGACATTGGATTAACCTTGAGCGGCGTTTTTATTCCGTTGAACACAACTTTTGATCACAAATCAAAAAAGGTAAGACGTAATTATTGTAATATTTTTGAAACCGGATGTTGTTTACTTTCTCTTTTCTGGCTGATAGCTCCAGGAATTCGAGGTCGTACAGTGATGATATTACATGTGTGGAATCTGTGGAGTCTCAGCTTTAAATCGTATATATCTTGTTTGTGCAGTTAAGATAGTAATAAGGGCATTTCTACCGTGAGTTCTGTGTAAAAAAGCGTTAGCATTTTTTCGCTCAATGCTAATTCAAAGGTTTGGTATTACTCGTGTTTTTTTTTTTGCTAACAATTGTTCTTATTGTCAGTTAGCGGAGTTCCTTACCTTTAAAAGGGTATGAGACATTAATAGTTTCATAAATGTTAAGAAACCCTGAGACATAGTCTCGTAAAAAAACGGTGGGAGGGGTCCACTGGGGGGACCTTCGGGCTTAAGAGGTTAAATAATACTTATCATTCATTGGAAGAAGTGACAATTGTTTTTTCCTTTTGAATGACTTAGTATGAAACCATTCATTTTTGTGGCAATAAGATGGAACTACCCCTTATTTCGACATAAAACCATTTAGGAAAACGGGTCAAATTCTACCCGAGGACAACAGAAATGTTAATTTGAAACATTTGCATTCCTGCATTTCTGTTAGTTTTGTGAAGCTGTGTGTCTTAAAGGTCACATGTCATGGCCATTTCCACTGATCATAATTCCATTGTTGAGGTCTACTAGAATAGATTTATACTGTGCAATTTTCCGAACTCACATTGGTTTCGCATACAGCATCTCTGTAAACTACGTGTATTCACTCTCTCCACTAAACGGCTCGTTGCAGCTCTTGCCCCCCCCTCCCTGTGAGCCCAGTGTGCTCCGATTGGTCGGGACGTTGTGAATCGCGCTAAGCTCCGTGGAGGTGTGATTTCCTTGTTTAGCGATACACAGCGAAACTCACCCTGAGCACACACAAAGTCACAGCCGAAGTCAAAACAATAAGTGTGGCTTGATATTGAGTAAGAAAAAGGTTGATAAACGCTGTGAGAATGGGTCTGCAGAGAGAATTTCGCCGTGATCCCAACTGTCTGTTATCAGCCTGCAGCCAGGGAGGAGAGATCAGCAGAGCTGCATGCACTGAGTGTGTGAGGAAGTCCGTGGATTGGTCCATTTGGACCAATCAGCGGGGGCTTAACGTAACGGCTCCGCGGACGTCACGTAACGGCTCCGCGAATTGGTCCATTTCGTTCCGGGACGACATGACATCAGATGTTCCCGGAAGAATCAAATGGACAGTGACGTATCTCCAACGAGGCGTTTTGGGGAGGTATTTTCTGTTTTAGAGTTTTATTCCCTACATCAGGGGTGCCCAACCTTTTTTGAACCGAGGGCTACTTTTAAAGTTGCCAGTCTGCCGAGATCTACCAATCAAAATAGAGAGGCGTAGCCATTACTGATAGCCTACTGCCAGGTAAATACACACTTCTACTTGTATAAAACTGACCTTCGTACGATGAATACTTCATAAAATACTGCAGATCCTTTATCTTTCCTCTTTCTAATCTACACACATACAAGTATTTAACTGAAGTTACACAACAGTGTTGTTGATACAGAGTTGGAGTTTATCCACACGTCACTACAGTGGGTAATGTTTTCAAGAAACATTGAACAGTGAACATAAGACACAGGGAAAAAATAAAAGACTCTGAACCCTTTCTTTGTCATTATATACAAATAGTGTTGCTACAAAAGTATAAATTAGGCTTACTAATAAGACAACTCAGATCTGAAGCTACTCAGGAATCTGCTGCCAAAGTGCAATAAAAAAGACAAAATTAATAGAATCAAACCCTTTTTTTGTGTTGCATTTTAGTAGAGTATAAAAAGAAATGCCTTTAAAATAGGATGCAAGCAACACTAGTTTCTTAACCTGAATTGATAATAGACTATAATCAATTTAAACAGAACAGATCTTAATGTTTGCATTATTATACCATTTTGTACAATAATTATAATGAATAAGTTCAAACAAACTAAAACTTACAGCTGATTAATAACGATATCTAACTTGAGTTTGTATTGTATCAAAAACCTGTTGAAATACTACTGTTATTTTTTACTGTCCCCCAAAAGCGCGTCAGTAGCCTCCAGGAATGCTTCTTTCACAACTTCGCCGTCTTTGAAAGACTTCATGTGTTTCGCAAGAACGTGACTGACACGATAACATGCTCTGGTAGCAGCCTTGCTCTTGTTGTTGGGCCTGGTGAAAATGGACTGCTGTGCATTTAGCTGTCCTTTGAGGCCCCTCTCCTTTTGGGAGCGTAGAATTAGGAGGGAAATCCGTCTCGTAACGTGCACTGTTTTGAAATGCCGCTCCTAAATTACCCTTCTTCGATAAAGCCACGCTCGCATTGCAGATGAGACAGATGGACTTTGAATTGGAATATATACAAAAATAATCATCCTCCCACTCGGAGTGACAATGATATATTTTGGGCTTTTTTGCTTCTGCCATTGCGGTCTTGTGTGTGTGCGGACTGTCACTCCTGTTGACACGGACAACGTCAGCGAACTAGTGCCCACTGCCCACAAGTCACGCCCCGACACATGGGGTCACGCCGGCCAATCACAAAGCTTTGATGCGTTCAAGTGCATTATTCTGGCACAGGAAGATTATGTTATAGGACAGGGGTGCCCAACCAGTCTATCGACTGACATTAACGATAAAACTGAATATTGTTGTTCTATTTTTAGACACATCTCGCGATCGACTGGGAATCTCCTAGATCTCCCAGATCGACTGGTTGGGCACCCCTGCCCTACATGGTGTACTTTGAGGTTGTTGACTCTGCAGACCGTTTACATGCATAAACACCTTCATAACACACAAGGGGACGGGCAATAACCGGAAAAGCATGACATGTCACTTTTAAAGAGACAAGCAAACACAAAGAAAATCAGCCCTGTCAAGCACAAGACACACAAGCTTCAATATTACTCTTTACCTTCGCTATTTATATCCCAGCACGTGGCTGAGACATTGAGTTGCATTTGAAAAGTTCCGATCAAAAGTTCTATTTTGACTTCGGCAGCGGCAAAAGAAGCCGACTGAAATGCTGCTCCGTTACGTAACCTATTTTCCATTTAATTATTCACATTATGTAATTAGATTGTTATACATTAGTCAGCACGTAATCAAATCAAACACAGGAGATGAATTTGTTCCCGTTGATTTCCAACGGGCTAGAAGCGGGTGGCTGAATAATAATGTGATGTGTGTTTGAGAACAATGAGTTTGAAGTGGATCAGTGAGGAACAGTGTTGGGCAAGTTACTTCCAAAATGTAATATATTACATATTACTTATTACTCTCTTTTGAAAGTAATAAGTTACATTACAAAATTACTGTCTCTGAAATGTAATGAGTTACACTACTTTAGTTACTTTTCTAGTTACTTTCACCAAAATAACCGCAAAAGAATGGCTAGGTATTTTAAATGCTAAAATGTAGTTTAGTGCAGCTCATTATACATCCAGTGAAGGGCGATGTGGTATAGCATAACAACTGTGTAGGCCTAACAACTTGTATAACACGGGTTAGTTGAATACTCGATTCTGATTGTAAATTCTTAACATGTGACACGTTGTTAATACAGTCGTACAGACCACTGTCAAGGACTATAATGAAGGTTGCTAAGGAGGATCAAGAAAGAGAAAGGAAAAGAGGTTAAAAGACGGAGTGCTGGACGTCAGATAAACCACCAGAAGAAGGCAGACAGGAAGTAAACACTAACAGGACACGGAATGGGCTCTGTAGTGTGTTTAGTATGTGGCCGTGTGCAGGCCTGGTTCCAGAACAAAATGACTCAGGGTGAATCTGAGGTTACAGGGGGCGCAGCAGTAGCAGGTTTACATGAGCAATAGTGGCCGGCAACAGCAATGAAAAATAGCATTGATGGTCCCCAATGAACAGATTATGGCATTTGTTATGTTTTGAAACCAAGCAAGTGAGAACATTTCAAGTGAGTTAAAAGTGCAATCCTGTAATATTTCATACAGTCCAAAGTGGACTGTGGCACAACAGCTTCAAAACTGTACTGATAAAACAAATGAGAACATATTGTAAATCAAGGCAAATATTATTTGAACCAGCTGATGGTTTGAAATGGCAAACATTGAAAAGCAAAAGTATTATTAAAACCATGTAGCCTACTAAACATCACCTTGGTCCCATCATATACTCTGGGAAGAGAGTATTTACTGTTCTTGAAAACTGGATCACATCATCATGTGAGGTTGACTTTGTGTGATCATTTCAGCTGCAACATTAGCTTGTTGATAAACTTGGGATATGAGATATTTGTGTAGCCATTCGTGGTGAAGGCATCTGTGCTATTGTATGCATTATTTTTGACCCAACATTTCTACAGGCAGGCAGAATATGGCACTATTTTCACATATTCTAGCCCTTGTCTATTTGTATACCACGAGCTGCAAAATGACCACCTAACCCCACTGTACAGGCGGGTACTTGTTTAGATATACCTGGGCAGGCTCTGTTTCGCCGTGGTGTCCTGGCTGGCACCTGCGGGCCGCAGAGAGGCGGCGTAGTTTCGGGCAACGAAGAGTGCTGCTCCGGGGTTGAGGGCGGCGAGTCAGGCGGGAGTAAGCTAGTGTCCACAACGGAGGGTAACGTGATGTCCCCATCCGACCCGTTGCTACGGTCTGCAGTAGATGCAGTGTTGCTGGCGTTTAGTGATGGTTGCTTTAACCATTTTCGTATAAATGATTATCCACAGATGTGTGTCACTGCTGTGGAAGGACTTTGGAAATGATGCACGCGCAGCGGAGCAGGTCACGCGCAGCTGACACAATTTGTTGTTAGTATTTTTCGCTCCGTTCTCTTTGTGGAATAGAGGGTGCATAACATTCAACTGCCCCGAAGATCCCGACGCGAAGCCTGAAGGGTAAACACCAGGTTTACTAATCTACCCGCACAATGTGTCTGGTGTCGGAATGTCTCGCTATGTTAGTACATTGTTAAAAAACAAAACACCATTTAATTTCGGGTTAAAATGTGTTGTAACTGCGTTACTGAGCATTGTAACGGGTAATATATTACCCACATTTCATTAGTAATGCGTTACATTACTTCGTTACAGCAAAAAGTAATATATTACTGTAACTGCGTTACTTTTGTAACGCGTTACACCCAACACTGGTGAGGAATATGTTGAATAAATAAAAGATCGGCAAACACAATGAGTTTCTTTTGCCAAGCATGTTATGTGTTTATAGGCAGGCTAGGGGAGTAACGAGTTACATGTTTCGGGATTACATAATCAGGATACTAAAACATGTAACTGTATTCCCTTAGTTACATTGAAAAAAGACTAAATCAGATTACTGTTACATTTCTAAAATAGGGAATAACTAGCGGCATTACAATGTTAGTAAAAACCTAAAAAGATCATCTAGTGTTTGTTGTAAAGGATCAGATGTTATCTCTTCTCTGTGAGCTGTACTGTTCTGTAGGCTAATACTTTAAGTGTGAATATATCTGCTTTATGCTTTTCACTTTCTTTGCTTCACTTGTTCTGTTTTTAATTCAGTAGGTGAACCTATGTTCATAAAATAGTGTGTGTGAGATTAAAGGTGGGGTAGGTAATTTTGGAGAAACCGGCTCGAGATCGCTAGAATTTGAAAATAAACAGCCGGAGACAATCTTCCACTTCCTCCCAGAGCCCCTCCTCCAACACACGAACGCGCACATGACCAATGAGGGCACGAGATAAGTTTGTGCACAGATGGAAGGCTGACAGGCAGGTAGGCCATCCAGTTACTTTAGCCGGGCCGGCTCAGATGATTGGTCGTGCTTTTTACAGTACTACGGCTTCCACAGATGACGTTTTTTTAAGATATTCATTGCTATCGGGATGTTAAGAGCATTCCATGGAATATAACAAAAAGTGTTTCTCAAGCCGGTTTCTCAAACTTGCCTACCCCACCTTTAACTGTGTGTAAAACGGACTAAAACGGGGCTCAGATTTTATTTCTGCTTTTTTAAACTGTAGTATGTGCTCATTGTATAGACTGCTGCCTGGAAGGAAAGACAGCTTTTCCTATAGATACAATCATTTCTGATCCCAAATATCTTGGTTTCTACTTTTCTAAAGTCACATTGTTCAGTTTACACTTTGGTAAAAAACATCTTATTGGTATGTATTTTCCCTTGGATTTATTGGCATTGCATTTGATATTGAGTTCATCCAAAAGTAACAGAAAGTCATCGGATTGCGTATTATATGTTGGTACTCAGCTTACTGATTAAAGTTACCCTCCCAACCCTGTGTATAGGCCTTCATCTGTTGTACACAGGTCCTTTTGTAAGTGTTTGTGTTATTTGCTAAGTCCCCCTCTGTTCTCTGTGCTCCCTGCAGGCTATTGGAGCAGCAGAGAGGAGCTGAAGAAGCTGCAAAGAGCTGACGATGCGTTCCTGCCCAAAGGGGTTCCCAACGGCAGTGCCTCCAGCCCGAGTCGGGAGTACATCCCCGTCATCCAGAGCTGGGAGAAGGCTCTCAGGCGCTCCACAAACTGGTACAAGCCGTGACCCGGACACACACATGGAGAGGGCGGTCCAGAGTCTGAACAAGTAGGATATCCATACATGACTTTAGACTCCAATTTAATTTAATTAAAGGTTTACACATCGTGAGATCGGTGCGAAAAGGCCTCCACACAACCCACCAACACAAAAATCTGAAATAGTCCGTCTTTTATTTTGAAAGATAAGAACGCAGGAAGGGTTTTGCCTACAGACGTGAAAGCCTTTATTGTGAAAGGTGAAAAAGCAAGAAGGGGTCTGGATTCTTGGTTCTGATTATGGAGCCTCTGTGCTGTTGCTTTGACTTTGAAAGACGAACTCTATTCACCTGCGAGTGTTGCTGCTATATCTTTGTTGTTGGAACTCAAAGCTCTAGCAGCCATCAGCTGTGTCTCCAATCTAATTGAACACAACAATGCGGAATACTCGCCTGTGAATATTGGCTTTTATTGTGAAAGGTGAGAACGCAAGGAGGCCTTCCTGGTTCTGACCTCCGTGTTGTTGCTTTATTAATATACTCAACCCTTTTCAGACAACGTGATTGGTTAATGCCATTATGTGTGGCTCCAAAACATTGTACATCATCGCAGTGTAATGTTCTATTAAAACAACGGTTTAAACAATATATAGAGTGAAAAGTGTGTGAAGGCCTTTTAGTATTGAACAATACAAAGAAAGTAGACCTAAATGATGTGGTGGCTGCTGTGCGACCTTTAACAGCAGCCACTCGAGGGCGATGACAGAACATGTGTTCCTACTTGAATATGAAACACAGCTGACGGTCTTCCTCTCATCACACTGGGACACTGATGTCTGTGTCGTCGGCAGGGTCCCGGGACAGGACGAGTGACCCCCGCCTCCACTTGTGCTCCTCATTAAGAAGTGTACTGGATTCCCTCTCTCCATGGGAACCTTCTCCTTGTACTCCTCACCTCAAGCCACTGGTGCCTCTTTATATTGCAGTTGTTTTATCAAGCTTGGATAATATGTGTACATGCTGACTGCCACATGGGGGCGCTAATGACTCTGTCTTGTAGCTGTTTCTTTTATGAACAGCCATAACAACAACATGCCACACAATATGGATTGGAATCACATTCACACATGATGCTCACTTATTGGAAGCAGGCATTTAGAATGAAGAAAAACACTTATTAGTTAAAAATCCCTTTTCCTTCTTGTCTTCACAGCATTTAGGCTTTGTTGATCGATAACTAGTCAACTATAAATGACTTTAAACAACTTATTTAAATATCTCAAAAGCGTACAAATGAACTAATATGATTACCATTTATCAGCTTCTCAAATGTGAGCATGTTCTGATTACTGTGACGGTAAACTGAATTCGTTTTAGTTGTGGACCAAACGAGACATTTGAGGGTTTCTTCTTGGGCTTTGAGAAATAGTAATCAACATTTATCACCATTTTCTGATAGATTATAAGCAATGGAAAAACGTGCAGCTCTACAAGACATGTACAATGTTAGTGTCACTAGAAGAAACCTCCACATGTCCTTAAATCAGAAGCAGCTTCATTTGTACCTTTATACATTCTAGCTGCTCGCTTTACACAGTACTTGAACTTATATTTTATCTAAAACTATGTTTATACGTGATGATGATATTGTTGAAATGTGACTGGAACAAAATCTAATTGTCTGTGCTTCGCCCTGTGGAGGGAAATCCCGCAGGCTTTTACTACTCACACGGGAAAGGAAACGTGTTTTGCAAGATGTGGCCGTTAGAGGGATCTGATTAGAAAATGTAGCTTTGCTGTAGTAGCAATGTCTCACACAGACATATTAAATGAAAGGCTCATGGGTAGTTCAAATTAACTGGGGGATATCAAATATTAACTTGCTTAAAACATAAAATAGAATACATTACATGTCATTTTTACATAAAGTGTATTTCTTGTCAATCCATGTTTGTAACCCCTTATTTTCAGGTATTATTGTGTTTAATGCTGAGTTCCTCCCCGGGGGGAAGCCGTGTTGATGTCATGTGATGTTTTCACTCAAGTCTTTAACTTGACCTGATGAACTAAGATGACAAAGTTACACATTCTAATCGTCTTATAGAATAAAAATGCTAACAAATAACTCAACTGTAAACTGTGAATCTTTTACTTGTACTTGCTTGGTGTCGTTAAATGTGTGTGCCTTTCCTGACGATGTCATATCAAAGGTGGTCGACACGGGCAAACGGGTTACTGTAAGGGAACCTTCTGTGCGGCGATGCAGTGGGAGTCACCGACTCACGAAGGAGACACGGGGCGAGCACGAGTTCTGATGTCAAACACTGAGATTTATTACAAGCATCGGCCGGAGAATCACATCACAGGTCACACAGTCAAAGGGTCTGACTGCGCGGTGGGTTGCCATGTCAACTCTGATCAGCCTCGTATCTTGGTAGCCCTTTTAACCAGTTTACAGAGAGTCAAGTCCACATGTTGGGGAAGGCATCTGTGAACACCTGGAGGCACTGAATCACTCATCTGACTCTATGGCTCTGTGACCGAGGGTTTACCGCTCATAAGCTGAGACTTAACACACTTAGGGTTCGGTCGTAAAACGTCAACACGCCGAAAGGTCAAATATCTTAAGTAAAGCCAAAATGATTCCCTCACAGCTACAATGTCCCAACATACTCATATCAGGAGAAACGCGCTGCAGCTTCTAAAACGAGACGAATACAAAACTGTGCCAAAATACATGCAACTGAAGGAACATCTCCACCAACTCAACTCGTGCACAGAGCTCCTAAAAGCGCTGCGAGGAGCTCAAGTACTACTCTCGTGTTTTATGACGTCGAGTTAGCCTGTTTCGTCATTCTACGTGTTTTTTCTGTTTATTTGAAGATATCATTGATTTGCCTACGTTGCCTACGTTGGCTACGTTGGCTACGTTGGCTAGCTACCTTACAGCAGATCTGCAATAATATCAGAAGGTCAAATAATATTGTAAACATTTTTGTTATGTTTCCAGTAACAGTTGGCCAACTTTATAATCCCAAACATCAACAAGCGGTCCCAGCTGTGTGCATCACTGTTTAGTGTCCCCTGGTTTCCGTTGTGTTTTCAGCTTCTTGCAGCGTTTTGTTTATGCAGCGCTTTTAGCTAGCGCTTGTGCACGTGTTGTCAAGTTGGTGAAGATGGTTCTTCCTTTGTGTTTTGGCACATTGGTATTTTTTTATTTGCATCGTCTTTTGAACTACAGTGGGTTTCTCCTGATGGAAGTCTTGCCAGGCATTTGCCCCCTGTCGGCCACCACACTTACCTCTTCCAAAGCCTTGTTATGCCAAGTGGTACTATGCATAATGCAGAAAATGAATGTCATGCCCATGCTGCTGGTGAATAACACACATGTTGTTACTGAAATCAAAGTACTTTGTAGTAATAAAACAACGTGACTGATGAGCAGTGTCTTGTCCTGATTTGAGTGCGTGTGTACACGGGGAGCAGGTGCTGCCTAAAAGGTGTCACCTCCACATGGACTCTGGGGACATGGTGCTGTCCGTGGGGGAATTATCAGGCTGTTGGATGCGTGTCGCCATCGCTTCCCATTGATGTGGCCGACCTCACTGCGAGGGTTGCTATGGTAGCTTGCCGATGGACTGAGAACAAATGGGGTGTGTTTTCCTGCTTATGGTGAAGGGGTGCTAATTGAGTGCACAGAAAGGGGGTTTCCTACCAAACAAAGGGAGGATTGTGCGCCTGTCCCCCTCAGAGGAAGAGCCAAAGTTTTGTACATCACACAGCAACAGTATCCCCCCCCCCCCCCCCCCCCCCAAACACTGGGAGGGTTATTTCAAAAATGTAATCTGTTACGATAACTAAATATAATCAGTAACCTATTCTAAATGCAATGCCAATAAAACCAAGAGAAAGGAATAACAATAAGTGTTTGTTTTTTTACTTAAGTGTGTGTACAAATGTAACCTTAGAAAAGAAGAAACCAAGATATTTCATATAAAAGATGTAGTAACAGTAATAGATTACAAATATTGTTTAAGCGTAATACATTAATCAAAAGCATACACTGTATTTTTGTTTTACACATCTGGTGTCCACCTACTGCATTTAAAATAAAGAAGAATGAAAGTAGCCAAAATATAATCCATAATCCATTTCAAAATGTATTGTAACACTAATCCTGCTGGTTATCTCTATTTATTTCAATGCAATAGTAATACTTTTTAAAAAAAGAAAAAATGTAACTAATCGAACACAGTTACCTTTTTTTGTATCCTGATTACGTAATCTCGTTACACACTGAAAATGTTTATTTAAATGTAGGCCAATTATGTCATAAATTGAACCTTATATTTATTACTTTAACTTAATAATATTGCTTTCACCCAACCTGACAGTTATTTGAAATCTGTTGACAAAATGCATTTAATTAAAGTTAACGCTTCCGTGTTTTCAGTGTAATCTCGTTCCATGTGATCCGTTACTCCCCAGGCCTGAACACTTCCTCTCCTCTGTAGCTGTCACTCTCAGCGTGCTCACTCCTGTGTGAGCTGGGCCTGGGCCTGCAGTGCGATGCCTTCAGAGAGAGATGTGCCAGAGTAAGTGAGACGGACAGGCCTGGCCCATGAATCAGTGCTGCCTGCTCTCACACTAATCAGGAAGATGGGAATGTGTGTGTGTGCTGGTATCGTGCCGCATTGTGTGAGTTGTGGTGGACCCTGCCTTGCCACAAATTCAATCTGACAGCAGGAACTGGATGCACTGCGACCACTACTCCAGTCCCCCTCCCCCATAGGAGCTGAACCCTGCACCAGGGCTCGTTATGTAACTCCCCTCACTCGCTGCTACACACTGGGACTGTTCGCTGGAGTGTCGGGGTTGGAAGTTAAGCTCGTGCCCCCCCCCACCGAGCCTCTCCGCTCGTCCATGTCAGACGTTGGCACGAGACACTTGGATAGAACACAGGGAAGCTCATATTACAACACTGGGAATAACACATGCTAACCTTGCTTCACTCACATTGAATACATGTTCTGTTATCTGTGACACATCTGTTTCAGATCAGTTCTCTCTCTTTCTCTCTCACACTCACACATTCTAGTTTCAGTGGTGCTCCATTGCCATGGCAACAAGGGTTGGCAAATGCTCCAAATGTCTATGCTCAAGCAGTCGCTCACAAGTAGCATCCTCATGGGCTGCAAATGTGCTGATCACTGACATTTGTGTGTGTGTGTGTGTGTGTGTGTGTGTGTGTGTGTGTGTGTGTGTGTGTGTGTGTGTGTGTGTGTGTGTGTGTGTGTGTGTGTGTGTGTGTGTGTGTGTGTGTGTGTGTGTGTGTGTGTGTGTGTGTGTGTCTGTGTGTGTGTGTGTGTGTGTGTGTGTGTGTGTGTGTGTGTGTGTGTGTGTGTGTGTGTGTGTGTGTGTGAGAATGCGTAACACCAGTAGGTAGTAGAGCTGTGATAAACCAGGATCATATCATATCGTTATGATACCATAGCTTTTATTTCAATAATATTCAGCGATAGAATCCATATCATCTCAATACTAAATTAAAATGTAGGCCTATACTGGATTGGTGAATACGTCATGACATATTAGTGTGATATATAGATGGTATGACATCCTGGTGTGTGTATAACATTATTTAGAAGTCTCTTTTCCACAATGGCACTAACATATTTTGGTTTCTCTTTTTAAAAAACATGTTCTTGCTGCAGGACCCCTGTAAATACCAAGCGGCGTTGTTTAACGCCATTACAATATAATTAATGATAAGAAAGATATCGTGCGCTCTATTAATAAGATGTGCGCGTAACGGTGCGCACCGTGCGTCTCCCCGTCAAAAGCCAATGTCCATCCATCTGCTCGCACTGCATCAGCTGTGCACGTCACACATTTATTTTTCCTCCCCTCTCTCCATCTCTCCCTCTGTTCCTCTGTTCCTCTCTTCCTCTCTCTCCACACCGCCCACTCTCACTCGCCGGCTTCTTCTCCCCGTCACATCGCCTGCTACCCCCTTTCTCTGCATTCTTTGGTGGAGACACGCCGCGCATTCTTTGGACCAAAGCAGCAAACACACAAACCACCACCATGGCGAACACCACCGAGGATAAAGTGGTGGCGAAGCAGGAGAACGCGACCACCTGGAAGGACTCCTTCTACAACCCGAGGACCGGGGAGTTTATGGGTCGCACGGCCAGCAGCTGGGGTAAGGCTCCCGATGCACAGCGCGCAATTAGTGTGACATTCACGGGGCTTAAGCAATAACCTCTGCACAAGCACATGGAAGATGTGCGCGTGTTGGATAGGCTAAATAACCTGCTCTATCCTCCTGTGCATGGAGGAATGTAAAAGAGATGCCAAATGAGATGTTGGATTAGCCATCACCCGCGTGCATGGAGGTGCAGAGGAGAAGCCGTGGAGATGCATGATGCTTTTAGGAGCGTGCGCAACACATAACAGGTGATGTTCCTCACATTGATATTCATCATGATTGGATGATGAGGAGGAGGCCAGCTGTCACATGTGAGGAGCAGCATTCCAAGGCTGCATCCATAGATTTATGTAATGATTCCACTGTGAGGTAGTAACACAGCCCCCCCCCCCCCTCTGATAGGCTGATGGGCCTGGGCCCCTATGCTGCTGTGCAGTGAGATGCTCCATTGCAGTTGCATGGCCGCCCACATTAGCATGCCTGTCAAGGTCAAATGGGATTCCCTCTCTCCTCTTTCTCTGCCTTTCACACACCAGGCAGGTGCATTGTGGGATACTGTTGGAGAGGAATGAGAGGAAGGGGGGGATGTACAGCAGGAAGCAGAGGGGTCCATCCTTTTTTTCTCTTCTGTGTGTCCCTGTTAGAGGGCATCCGCGCTGTGAGAGGCTGGATGGCGGTAAACCATTTTGAGTCAGATGTTTCCACAACTGAGGCTCCTCTCCCCCCCTGCATGCTGCTCATGTGAGGCTCCCCGCACTGCAGCGTCCTCCCTCATAAAGTGCGTTCTGAGTGAGAAAAGACCTCCTAGCATCATAGCATGTCCCTCCCTTCATCCAAAATGGTTCCTCTCAAAGGGATCGTGCTCTGTTTCCTTCATGAATCAGATTTGAGTTAAAGCTTGAAGTGAATTATACATGACCGTCTGTCTCTTCCACTCATGATGTCTCCTTTTGTACTCCATTGCTCTCCACTTCCTCCAGCCCTCATCCTGCTCTTCTACCTGGTGTTCTACGCCTTCCTGGCCGGGCTGTTCGCGCTGACCATGTGGGTGATGCTGATGACTCTGGACGACAACGTGCCCAAGTACCAGGACCGCGTTCCCTTCCCAGGTCTGTGTTTCCAGACAAACAGATAGGATGGCTTGTGAGCCATCTGGCTGCACTGCTCTGCGAGACATCCAATATTCATCCTCACCAATGAGACGCTGTCAGTCATGTGCTACATTACAGCTGCTTTTTGTATTGATCTGTGTTCAAGTGTGTACCTGTCAGCAGTGGAGTCTGTTTGGATCAGAGAAAGCTTTGTGTAGCCGGAGACTCAGAGGATGGTGTGTCTGACTATGTTTGTTTCACTCTGACGTTGCAGGGTTGGCGATTCAACCAAATTCACTGGATATTATCTACAATAAATCTGAACCGTTAAAGTACGCCCCGTATGTCCAGAAGCTGGAGTCCTTCCTGCTGAGTAAGTGCACTTCTCCCTGGTACAATACCATATTTACAAACAGTTGAGCTATCCAAATCTTTAGAATAGGAGCCTCGACACTCAAAAGAAAGTAGTTAAAGTATATATTACCAACACATCTAGAATTGGAAAGATTTCAGAATAATTTACAAGCCTAAAAACACCTGATATCCTCTAAAACTGATCCAACTACTAAAACTTGAATCTCATCAGTAATGACATTGGTGTGAATTAGGTAAGTGGTGATAAACACAGAGATATGAGAAGGGGAATAATGGTTCGGATTGAATGACCTGTTTATTCAAGCTCTGACACGTATTAATCACTTTCAGATAAACAGGGTTAGGGTTTTTCCAATCATTCTTTCCCTTCCCTGAACATGTGTCCGCTCACCTCTCTCTCAGGTTATAACGATACAGAGCAGGAGAAGAACGAGGAGTGCACTCGAGGAGAGTACTTCCTGCAGGACGACGCCGAGGACATGGAGAAGAAAGCGTGCCGCTTCAAGAGGGGCTTCCTGAGTCTGTGCTCCGGCCTCTCCGACACCAACTTCGGATATTCTGAGGGGAAGCCGTGCATCCTGCTTAAATTGAATAGGGTAACGCTACACACAGTACATTGCTTTAAAAACATACAAAGTGTATCTCTCTGCCAACCGTGTATTCCCTCCCAGCTTTAGTCTCCACCTCGCCTGCTGAATAAACCATCAAGTCTAACTTTGTCTCAACCTCTCATATTACGCTTCACAGATCATCGGACTTAAGCCTCGTGGAGATCCCTACATCACCTGCGCAGTCAAAGTAAACTTCTTCCTCCACATGTTTCTGCACATGTTGTATATGTGTATTTCTGTTTTCATTCTTTTATTTAAGAAGACCATGTTGATATTTTCTTTCTGTTGATCTTTCTTGTTTTCCTTCTTTTTGTCTGTTTTTTGTCCGTTTCTTTCTGCATGCTGTCACTGACGGCCTTAGGGTAAGACAATATGTAAATGAGGAGGATAAGGCTAGCAGGGGAGTTAACACATTTTAGATGATGTCACTACGCAGGTGCCTCTCTAAACCATCCTCGTGCCATTCTCAAGTCATGTTAATCTAAAAGGCGCAGCAAATGCCACTTTTGCAGATTAACGCAGAACATGTTTCATTTAAATCTCCTCACTAACAAACAGAAGGCCATCGCTTTTGCTTTTTTCCACGTCTTGTCTCGTAAACTTGGAAATACATGTCATTTGCTTTTAATTTGACATGATAAGTTGCATTTCATGTCGCATTCACATTGACTAACACGTGTTCTTCTGTGCAGAAAGACGAACCCGTTCAGATGCAGTATTTCCCCCGTGAAGGCAGCATTGATAAGATGTATTTCCCCTACTACGGAAAGAAAGCCCATGTAAGTATTCATCATCGGTCAGATCCTCACCGCTAACACATGGATGTTTCATAGGGAAAGGGAGTGAATAATGGGGCAGCACGGCCATCTTTGAAGGGTAGCGTCTAGGCAAGCAAGCCCCCAGGAAGTGCTCCGGACTCTGAGGAATACATGTGTTGTGTCCAAACGGCGGTACTACAATTTCCGTATCAGTCCGTGACGTCACTGGGCCCAGAAAGACTTTTCCCATTGACTAACATTGGGAAAAAGACGTCTGCAAATCAGCGGATATTTTTTTTTAAACTAAATAAACTACCCAGTATGAACTATCTTATATCATTCGGTCCTTAAAGTTGTAAAATGCACTAAAAGCCGAATCTAGATCTATTTTCTCTCTCCATTCATTCTAGTGAGCCGAGAGTGGGATCTCGGGGGGCGGGGCTTAAGGGGCGCATGCTCTGTGAGCGCACATACGGGTTCTTCTGCTCTGACAGCCAGGCATGATGGGTAATCTGTGACGTTTCGCTCTCTCAAAAGTTGGGCCATTTTGTCCTCATGCGCCAATGAGCAGCTCTCATAGGAAAGAACGAGACCCCGCCTCCAATGCTGTATCCAGTTCTTATTAAACATCCATGATAGCAAGCCCCAGGAAGTGTGGCGGACTTTGTAGCAATTTATCATATTGGCTGTCACAACCCAATCCGCATTGTGCATGTGCGAGATGGTCCGCCATATTGGACAACTACATATGGCTGCCCAAATAGGACACTTGACACAGTGGCGTTTGGCAAAGCAGAAAAACAAAACAAAACGACAATATTAATCTGAACGAGAGAGTTATTGTTATTACAACGTGACTTCACTATTATTTAACAATTCCTTTTATTGGGTCCTTTTATTGTACGTTGTCAGAATAAGTGAGAAATGGATTTAACTTCGATAGATGTCGGGCCGTCGATGAGCGTCGTGTCGCCCTACTCAGATTGGTGTGTACTGCACCGTTGTGTCTTTTTGGCCGTGCCGACACCTTCCGCCGCTGATTCGACATGTTAAATCGGGAGGCCGTAGGCCAAAGAAATCACTCTGATTGGCTATTCAGCAAGCGAATCAGTGCATGAGAAGCGAAACGGAAGTGAGGGACCCAAACAAACTATTAAGAAGGCAAATCTGAGATTTCATTTAACTCCAGCTCTCGACACAGGTTCGGGAAAGCCCCATGAGCTTCTCGCTGTAGAGTGGAAATGGAACGCACACGTTATTTGTTGTTGTTTATATCACGCAGTCTGTTCTTCTTCTCTCGGTTATCACGCAGTCTGTCTTCCGGTTGTTGCCTCTTTTGAATGACGAATACACACTACCGCCGCCTGCTGGTAAGGACAGTTATTGTGCAACTTGGCCGTCGGCTGAAGTCTTTGCGGTGTGTTCCAGTGCGATCGCCTAGGTCGCCAGATCTGTGGGGGCGCTGCGCTGGCAGCTCTGGGAGGGAAACAATTATTTTGACCGTTGGTGCTCATCCTAATTTTCGGCCTTGATGTAACAACATTCATTATTAAGTAAATGTAACACCCTTTTCACCCCGGTTACACTTTTCATTTGCCCTGTACGATGGGCGCTGTAAGTGATGAAAGCGGGGGATGTTGGCTTATCAGGATCCGCAGCTCTCAGCCAAAGTGCGAGTGAGCGTCCAAGCGAGCGAGCAAGGGAGAAAGAGGGCGCACCGGTACCGGGGATTGGCTTGTTGTTATTACTAGCATCTGGTGCTAGCTGCGCTAACGGATATAAGAAGATGTTTCTACAACAAGGTGGAGGAGAGATCTCCTGTCATACTGAGAGGCTCAGTGAGCTAAAGGACTCTGTTTAGATAGTTAACTTTAGTCTAAGTTATCTCAGTGGGTCTCAAATGTTTTGATCACAATTTATGTAAACAAATATTTCCAAGGCACGCCTTTATAATTATTGGGATAAACAGGTTTGTTTGAAATCATTCCAATATACTATATATAAACCAAAAATATTGTTTAAAACTGGAGAGGTAAAATAAGATATGAATGAACAACAAAAATAAAATAAGTTATATTTATTTGTTATTGGCTGTGGTAAGTTATTGGTTATGTTCACATACTTATTTGATTATTAAAATGTAAAACGATCTTTTTCATATGGGTGTTTAGAGTTGTACCACCTTTGCCTAATTTTGTGCTCAAAGTGCACCAGATTGAAGCATTTTACTTTACAATGTTCAAACATTTCTTCCCGGGGGAGCATACAGATGTAGCACTCTAGAAAAGACTCCAGCCAACAGCTTCCTGCCAAAGACCCAACGGATCTCAGCGGCTGGGAATGTTAAGCCCTCCCACTATTTTCCAAGAGGGCGTTGCCAGATTTTCAATTTCAGGATTTAACCATTAGATGGCGCTTCATTCACAAATACAGAAAGACAACTTTCATGGACATTCAGTACTTCAGTTGTGTTTTGGTGAAGAGCATTTGAACACATATTTGTTATGGTTTTCACAGGCTACTACAGTATAACGAAAAAACATCAATATTTTAGATCAAATAAAGTATATATAATCTTGTAATTCAATAATATATAGTCTTTATATATTAAATAATCATAATTATAATGTAAATGTTTACACTTCTTTATTTGTTATGTTCATACTTTTACCTTTACAATAGTTTGCTTTAATATGCAGTATATTTTTAAAAATATTTGTTTGGTGTTTGCTTCCTCCTGCTCCCTTTCGGACACATACTGTATGATTTATTATTATTATTAATATGAAGATATTATTAAGATAAGATAAGATGTTACTTTATTGATTGAACATTTTTGTTTAGAGTTCTCTGGCTCACATTCCGACCATTATTTAAAACAGGGGTCTCCAACCTTTCTCCACCTGAGAGCTACTTTGAAAAAATTAAAGTGGCCAAGAGCTACTTGCATCGCTTACATTTATTCACATAGCACTCATCAGTTGAATTAAGCTACTTTTGTGTGAAATTGCAATACCTAAAGCTTATCTAAAATCTTAACTTCACATCAAGGTCCAAGAAAACGACAATTTCTCACATATTAATATGGACCACATAGTAAGTACATCACTGAAGATTCACATAAATGTCCAAGAGCAAAATACAATGTTTTCACTTCTTCTTATGGCCCACATAGTAAATACATCGCCTTAATCACCACCTTGCAAGCATCTTATGGCACGTGTAAAATAAGTGCATTCACTCTATTTTACAGTTAGTGAGATAACTGGCGCTGCATGGAGTCCACCATACAGGTGTATGCTGGACCCACTTAGGTTCACTCTAATAGAGTCATTTATGTCCATCAGTCGGTCTTGTTCTGTATTTAGATTTCATGACATTCATGCCAGAAAAAGCTGCTTCACAAAGGGATGTACACAGAACCAAATAAAGCAGACATGTTCAGTGCTGCTTGGTGAATGTTCTTATAGTTTTCTGGGCGTACAAGGCTCCAGAAATGTTGTGAGTTTTGCTGAGACTTAAACTGAACATGATTTTGGAGATTTATAATCTCCATCTCCACAGGATTGACACTGAACAGTGCAGCCATATTTTCTTCTTCTTCTTCGTGTTGACATGAAATTATAAACCATGATTAAGCAATTGTAGGTCTAGCCTCCCTATATCTGTGTGTGACATTTTTCCATCCTCAAAAACAAAAAACTAATGCTTCTGCAGTCTAGCTGCAGCTTCTAGCAACGGTCTTCTGTTAAAAAAAGGACACTGAATGTCTTGAATGAGGCATCACACACATGACTTAAATCTGAACACAGCAGACAACAGGAGTATTTACAACAGCATTATAAAAACAAAAATAGTTCATGTGGGTGCACACTTACATTCTCTGTCTTACTGTTGCATAAATCCCATGAATGTATGAGACTAAGTTAGCTTCATCATCTCAATCAGTGATTAAGTGAATAATAAAGTTTCTATCGGGTCACCATCAGCCTGTCACTCTTATTAGTAGTTATTTTTCAGGAGGGGGCGGGGCTTGGAGGAACGGAGAGGAGACGGTGATCGCGGAAGCTTTCCTCCTGCCTTCACAAACTTTACACGTGTATTTATCAACTGAAAATAGCAAGAGAACATTCATACTCTGCAATCCAAGACTTGATTAAATCCACCAAAAACCTGACATTACGATAACGAGTGTTTTTCAAAAACACAAATCCCTCCCTGTGTCTCTGAGCCGCAGCGAAGCGGCCTGATTCAGAGCGGGTCATTCTGCTGTTGGTTCTGACTGGTGCTGCTGGAGAAAGCAGACTGCTCCGTGTGTGGTGTCGCTGTGCCGCTGTGCCGCTGTCACATCTGCTCTTTGATCTCTGCGTTACGGACCAATTTTATATTTGTGTGACAGAAACAATTCTAAAATAAAAACACTTTATTGTCCGGCCGCGGCCGAAAAATCAAGCCGCAACGTTACTACGCTATAATTGAATGATAATCGAGCGGCGAGCTACTGAAAAGCTGCCCGCGAGCTACCGGTAGCTCGCGATCGACGTGTTGGAGTGGAGACCCCTGATTTAAAACAATAGGCGCTTTCACACCGTTACAGTTTGATTAGCATAGAGGGAGCTGTGGCTGAATGGCGCATTTATCATTAGGTGATCAGAGCTGCCTGCCTGCCGTCAGATTTCATTTAAAAAACAGGTCTTGACTTTGTTTAAAATCCAAGGGTGTAACTTTGGTTTGAGAAGTGGGGGACACGAAACACAATTAAACATGTTTCCGATTTAATTCAATTTCCTGCCTTTCTACAAATATATTAGGGACTATGGTGTTAAAAAATCCAAGAAAAATGTGTAGTGTAGGGTTGGGTAGTGTAGGGTACACCAAAACATACCAGATGGGTATGTTTTGGTGAACAGGAGACACAAAAAGCAGAAGGAAACTGAACGTGTTTTTACTGTTTTAATGACTTATAAAGAGCAAAACTGAAACATAACATCTGAAACGATGTAACAACATAACATTTTTGGGGATGCAGCTTGGGATGTGAGGAGTGAGGGACACGGCTTAGAACAGGCGTGTCGCCGTGTCTTCAGGACATGAATTAAAATGTCGAACTCGGACTTCATTTTAAGGACATTTCGGCCAGGGGGGTAGAGCTATATTTGTTTAAGCCTATTGTATGATAACTGTGTGATTACTATTTCTTTTCAAATGCTTATATGCCACCCATTTACACGCTCTTCCCGTCAAGAATTGGAATTTGAATAGAATTTAGTTTTAGTTTCTAGATCTCACGGAGAACACTGTCCCGCTTCATTGTAGGATGTCTGCCTTGTCTCCACTTTATAAATAAATTAAGGTGACTAGACTTACACTTATATGCTCATGAAGTGCCGGCGTGATCAGATCACTGTGTCTGTCAGGTGGTGCCGCATAAAAACAACAGTCTGGACAAGTACTGGCTTGAAACTATATGCCAGTCTTTGTTTCATGCAAAAAGACCCAGTAAACACGGAGATACGATGATATAAAGTTAATACAAATATATTTCAAAAGTATGAAAAATGGAAGCACATATGTTTTAATATTTTCGCCGTATTTTATCATTTTACGTGATTATGAGTTATTTAAGGTAATTAGGTAGAAGCCCTTTTTGATCAGTAACGAATTTAGCAGTTGAACATAAAGTCAACTGAGTGTGACTTGCAATGACAGTGTTGTTTTATTTTATGAACCTTTTACATTAAAATTTGTTGAATATATACATATTATTATGGATAAATGCTAGGCTATTTATTAAAACGTTAGTCCTTAACATCTATCACTGTGTATATGACCATTCTTTAATTACATGTTTACGTTTCTATGAAATAAGAAATTAGTTTTAAACAAAGAGTTCGCAACATACATAGCCTAGGCATAGGGGGTGGGGGCTGGTGAACAGTAGTCAATGTTTTAAACAACTGTGAAATGTTGACTTTATTTGATCATTTCAGTTAAAAACTAACGTTCATATTCTCTTTTTGAGAAGAGAAATATGAATATGTTAGTGGCCATGGGCGCGGGAAGGGGGTGCTGAGGGCGCTGCAGCACCCCTAGCGGCAGGCAGGGGGTGCGGAGCTCCCCTGTCTGAATTATTATTTGACGGTTATTACTGCTCCCGCTGTGCATACTCTGTGTAATATGTAGCCAATAAATTCCACATTGTGTAAAATAATATTTTGGCCTGCCCCGCACATTCTACCTCAAAATATAATACATTAACCGTGTTTTACGTGAACCTCATCATGACACTCAAGAGGACGGCAGGTCTGTAATTTCCCGTGTTCAGTGAATGCCACAGAGGCCACCAGACCAATCAGAGAGTTGCATGGAAATAAAAGTGTGCATGTTGTGTGTGTGTGAGAGGAGAGAGAGAGAGAGAGAGAGAGAGAGGAGAGAGAGAGAGAGAGAGAGAGAGAGAGAGAGAGAGAGAGAGAGAGAGAGAGAGAGAGATGAGAGAGAGAGAGGAGAGAGAGAGAGAGAGAGATAGAGGAGAGAGAGAGAGAGAGAGAGAGAGAGAGAGAGAGAGAGAGAGAGAGAGAGAGAGAGAGAGAGAGAGAGAGAGGTGCCAGCAGCAGGGACCGTGTTGTTAGCATCTGGTTAGCTAGCTGCACTAACGGACATACGGAGCTGTTTGTTCCACAACAAGCTGGAGAAGAGCTCTCCTCTCAGACTGAGAGGCTCAGGTGAGCTAAAGGACTTTCTGAGTGTTTAGTTAACTTTAGTCTAAGTTATCTCAGTGGGTCTCAAACGGTTTGGTCACAAATTATTTAAAAGATTATTTCCGCGGCACACTTTCATATGATCATTATCGTTATAAAAAAAATAAGAGAATAAAGGAAAAAACAGTTATGAAATACTATATGGCAGTAAACAAGAATACAGTTTGAAAGGGGAGTGATTTGTAAAATATCCATAAAGAAAAAGAACATCTGCTTACAGTTGTGTTTCATCTGGGTGTCCATAGATCTCTTACGGCCAGTCCACACAGCGGCGTGCGCTGACGCTTGCCGGCGGGCGTGTCTGAAACTCGACCAACAACCAATCACATGAATCTCCCGCCCCTGACACACAAGCAGCGGTTGATTGGCTAGAGCTTGTATGGCATATGATTCGATTGGCTGACGCTTCTTGCCGAGGCGTCAAAAGTTGAACATTGCTCAACTTTTGCAGCGAGCCACGCCAGCTACGCTCCGCGTCGCTTCCCACGATGCATTTCGGCTAAAAGTGACGTCACCCCATTCAAAGTGAATGGTGAAGCGTCAACGCACGCCGCTGTGTGGACGGGCTGTAAATGTTGCTCTCAAAGTGCACCAGATTGATGCTTTTAACTTCATCCATCCATCTTTTAACTTCAATATTTAAAAAAAATCTTCCCGGGGGAGCATCCCCCGGACCCCCCTAGAGGAGATGAGGAACCCCCTAGAAGAGGTGAGGTCCGCTCCCCACTCGTAAAAGATAGCACTTTACCCATGCCTATATGCCGTGAGCTGATGATCGAGCCTTCATTGTAACAGTTGCGGGTGTACTGTGTGTTTGCGTGTGGGGAGTGCTTTTGTGCGTGCTCTATAGTGCCCGTAATAGTGTTCACTGGAGTCCAGCACCTCAGCACCCCCACTCAAAATACCTTCCCGCGCCTCTGTTTGTGGCTGACCCAGCCCCATAGTCTGTCACAGTAGTGCGGGAAAGAGAAGTGCACTGTTTTGCCTGGCTGGACCTGTATTTTACAGGAAAGGAGTGAGCAGAGGGTGGAGTTGTCGATTCTTGTTCTGTTTTCTGTGAACAATCCTCACCCTCTCAATCAATCAATCAATCAATCAATCAATCAATCAATCAATCAATGTTTATTTATATAGCCCAATATCACAAATGTTACATTTGTCTCAGTGGTCTTCACAGTGTGTACAGAATATCAGTATGACAATACGACACCCTCTGTCCTTAGACCCTCACATCGTACAAGGAAACACTTCCAAAGAAAACCCAGTTTAAAGGGAAAAATGGGAGAAACCTCAGGGAGAGCAACAGAGGAGGGATCCCTCTCCCAGGACGGACAGACGTGCAATAGATGCCGTGTGTAAATTGAAAAGATAATACATTTGCAACATAGGTAGTCCAAATGTTTGGAAATGCATGTGTGTATAATAGGAAGATGAATCCACGAGGATATCCATCCAGGACCACAGCCACGACTCAAGATCCAGCGCTCGCGATCCAGGACACAGGACCGCAGAATCATCCATGACTCCGGATCCCAGTGTATATAGACACCAAAAAGAAAGACATTTGGGGAAGCTGGGTTAATCGGAACATGAGAGTACACAGGTATAGACAGAGAGAAGGAAGAAGTAAGATGTCCCCCGACAAACTAAGCCTATATCAGCAAAACTAGGGGCTGAATCTAATCAGCCCTAACTATAAGCTTTATCAAAAAGGAAGGTCTTAAGCGCACTCTTAAAAACGGATAGGGTTGTCTGCCGCCCGAACACAAACTGGAAGCTGATTCCACAAATGTGGAGCTTGATAAGAAAAGGCTCTGGCTCCCATTGTACTTTTAGAGATTCTAGGAACAACCAACAACCCTGCATTCTTGGAACGCAATGCCCTAGTAGGACAGTAGGGTATAATGAGTTCTTTAAGGTAAGATGGCACCTGCCCATTAAGGGCTTTGTAGGCGAGAAGAAGAATTTTAAATTCTATCCTGTGTTCTATAGGGAGCCAGTGTAAGGCAGCCAGAACAGGAGTAATGTGGTCCCTTTCCTAACTCTGGTTAGTACACGAGCCGCAGCATTTTGAATCAGCTGAAGCGACTTGACTGACTTCTTGGTACTCCCTGATAATAAAGAGTTACAATAATCCAGCCTAGAAGTAACAAATGCATGGACTAGTTTCTCTGCATCGTTTTTGAGGCAAGATATGCCTGATTTTTGCAATGTTACGTAGATGGAAGTAGGCGGTCCTTGAAATTGATTTTATGTGGGCGTTTAAAGGATAAATCCTGATCAAATATAACACCAAGATT